>NC_067410.1:99817925-100120225 GCF_009764475.1 Pristis pectinata | reverse complement strand
TGAAGCATATATATGTGTGTGTGTATATAGATATATATATTCACACACACATACACATAAAAAACATTTGTAAGACTAAGATCCTCTACCAACCTGCCTCCATTGTACAGTGCAACCTTCTGACAACACAGATGCACAATAAAGCCCTGCAAAATGTGGACCTGTTCCCATTAACTTGGAAGGCACCTCCCAGAGAAGCTAAACACCAGTGATAAAATTCACCATCACTTTTGGTGCTCCAGTGTAGAGGTTGGCCGCCTAAGGGGAAAGGATGTTTCAAGATCAAGACCTCAGACTTGGTACAGAACTCATGATCTACCAGCCAGCAGTGATCCCCAGCTTCCCATGGGCTTCTGAGACTTGAACTACCTACAGAGGTCACTTAAAGGCACTGGGGAAATGTCACAAATACTGCCTCTGGAAAATGCTATGACTCCACTGGCAGGATAAATGAGCCAATGTCAGTGTCCTCTCCCAGCTGCTGAGGCTATAATTTCACTCAGTCTTCTACACACGACAGGCCATATCATTCACATGCTCAGCAGCAGACTCTGGAAACACATACACTATTCCAAGCTCTGGAGACACAGGAGACTGCAGATATTGGAATCTGGAACAAAAAATAAATTGCTGGAAGAACTCACTGGGATAAGCAGCATCCACGGAGGCAAAGGGATGGTCGATATTTCAGGTTGAGACCCTGCAACACTCTTCCAAGAGAAGCAAGGACTGCAGATGCTGGAATCTGGATAAAAAACACGATGATGCTGGAGGAACTCAGCAGGCCAGGCAGCATCCATGGAGAAAAGCAGGCGGTCGTCGTTTTGGGTCAAGACCCCTCTTCAGGACTGACACTCTTCCAAACTCTGTTGTGGGAAGGGAGTAGCACTGGACAGCCGTAATGATTCATGGAAGTTCACAGAACATTCTTACAACGTCCCCATTGACTCCAGGGAGTCCCTGACCTGCAGTCACTCAATGTAGTGATGGAGCATTTGAACATTGTGTCCATGTGGTGTGGGCACAGAGGCCCAGTGTAAATGACAGAAGGAGAGCATCTCCTTCCAAACTACCCACCAGCCTGCCCTGCCGGCACATCTGCCCCACCTATGGAAAACCTCCAGATTGTGCTCATCAGCCACCTCAGAACCCACACAATGGGAACAGAAGGATACTGACAGACTGCCTCAAGAACGATGGTACTGGAGATTGCCAAATTGGAGAACTTCTGATCTCTCCAAGGGTTGAGATTAAGGTGCTGATGTTCCCATTGCACGTGGGGAATATTTTTTGCATTGAAGATCGAGGCATTCTGAATCTGTAGAAGCCAAAACTCCAAAGATCCAGGGAATGAAACTAGTAGAGGGTTGGCATTGGAATGACCTGGTTTTGGTGAGATGAGTGGTGAGATTGGGAGCAGAGCTTGAGGGGCAGGATTTACACATTGCTACCTTGAGAAGAGAGAGTTTAAGGCTATGATTGCACTGCCAATGGTGAGATGTTTTAACGAGCTGTAGAATGAGGATCTATTGGCTGGGATGAAAGGTTTAGGCTTAGGAACATGTGTATTGAGAGGTGAAAGTGTGTATGAACAGAAAGAAGTACCGAGTTATACAAGAGCAACAAAGGACTGCCGACACTGGAATCTAGATGGAAAAACACTATGATGCTGGAGGAACTCAGCAGGCTAGGCAGCATCCATGGAGAAAAGCAGGCGGTCAACGTTTCGGGTCAGGACCCTTCTTCAGGACTGGAGATAGGAAAAGGGGAAGCCCAATATATGGGAGGGAAAAGCAGAGCAGTGATAGGTGGACAAAAGAGGGGATGGGTGTGGGGGTTACTTAAGTTGGGAGAATTCAATGTTCATGCCATTAGGCTGCAAGGTTCCAAGATGGAAAGTGAGGTGCTATTCCTCCAATTTGCACTTGGAATTCTCCTGGCAGTGGAGGAGGCCAAGGACTGACATAACAGTGATAGTGTGGGAGGGGGAGTTGAAGTGACTGGCAACGGGGAGATGCAGATCACGGTCATGGATGGACTGTAGGTGTTCTGCGAAACAGTCACCTAGTCTGCATATGGTCTCGCCAATGTAGGAGGCCACACTTGGAGCACCGAGTACAGGGCTCCCTCTGTTCCATAAATCAGTCATATAACCTTTTACAAAAGACTGGTTTGGCTATGACTGGCATGTCCAGTTAAACACCAAATTTTAAGAAATTTGATGTCTTCATCAAAAGATACCTATCACTATCTCTTACCTGCATCTACCTATCACCACATTGTGCCCACCCCACCTCCCCTCTTTTGTCCATTTATCACTGCTTAGCTTTTCCCTCTTATACAGTATATTGGGTTTCCCCTGTTCCTTCAGTCCTGAAGAAGGGTCCTGACCCGAAACGTTGACCGCCTGCTTTTCTCCACGGATGCTACCTGGCCTGCTGAGTTCCTCCAGCATCATAGTGTTTTTCATGTGAGTTATATAAGCATTGGTGAAGTTACAATGCTGAAGTAATAGGTTGCAATCAGGTGGTTTTGAATACACTGAGGGCACTTTGGTGGGCTTTTAATGTGTACACAAGTTAAATATAAAAGGAATGTTAAGAAAATAATTTCAGTCATTGGATGCCTACTAATCAATGCAGAGGATCTTATGCAGCATAAATGGTGTAATCTTCCCATTATTATTCCCATCTCGTTATGTCCTCTCCTCTTTCCTTCTGTTCTCTAAACAGTCCCTTATCAATGGGGACTCAGTGCTGACATAGCCTCCAGAATGGTTTCTGTAGCCAGGCTTATGTGTTTGTGTGAGCCAAGGAGTGGAATAATTCCAATGCTAATCAGATTATTGCAGGAATACAATGGAAAATAACAACACAGTATGTGTCAGTGTAAACTAAATAAGCCCAACTGGAAAGATCCAATGCAACAGTTCCAGGAACCTCCAGATCTAATGTGTGCAAAATATGAATGCTTATAAAATTTTATGCTTTCAGAATTTCCTCCATTCTCCAGAACAGCTCAGCAGTGCTAATGGAGAAGAAATTGGTTGGCTTAATTAAGCAGCAGAGAAACTTTAAGGCTGTACTGTTCTTTGTACATGCCTCTGATCATCACTGCAATAAATTTCCACAAGTACAATGTACAAAGATGTGAGGCTGAGTAGTGTAGTGTTATTGTTGGACCAACCAGAATTTAAAGTGTGAAATATTAGCACTCGCCGATGTAGAAAAGAGCTGTAGCTTTATGACAATAAATACTACCAGCTGATGCAAGTCAGCTGAGAGAATATTCCTACTCATGTAATATTATTGTGGTTGCATTTATATTTTACACATATTATGATCTTCCACTGCTACAGGATTCCCAATGGCTCAAAAGTCAATGGGGTGTATCTCCTATTAATTTGTTAATTGGTTGCTCTCAATACTGTGTAAATCACTAGACATGCAATTCAAAATCTAATTTTCCACTTGGTACATATGGCATAAGAGTATGAATATTCCCCACTGACAATGGGAGTCTGCACTGATATATCTGACCTTGTCCTTTGTTTTTCAGGTGACGTTTGATTCAGAAATTTTCTTCAATGTCCTCTTGCCTCCAATAATATTTTACGCTGGGTACAGTCTGAAGAAGGTGAGAATGGTATCCTCTACTTTCTAAAGAACATGGATGTTTATCATTAAAAGGTTTTCTTAAGTTACTTTTACAAATTCATTTGGTGTTCTTTTAAGTCAAGTCAATGATTAAAGTATCCATTTCCGACTGGTGTAGCTGGTAAAGTTAGAAGGTATGTGGCAGGTGAAAGGTCCCACTATGATTCCATTCTGCACCGGCTCTTCACAGAGAATGGCTCTTCTCAGCTGGGGGCTAAATTGGAGGTCAGCAGCTGGCCTTGTCCCCTAGGCTGTGTAAGGGAGTCACGCAGTGACATTCCTGATTTTGCCTGATATCCAGTTGCTCCTGCAGGTTAGTGGCCAGGTATTGGGTGAGGGTAGGGCTACACAATTTAATAACTTATCTAACCTTGTACTTGAAGAAAGGATACTTGGATGGGATATCACTGGGTGTCCTTGAATTATAGAAATGTATTCCATTTGAAGCAGAAGATGGAAAAGGTTATTGGAATGTTCTTAAGACCCTACCTAAATTGTGATTTTTGTAAAAGTTGGGTTTACGACTGTATCAGGTATCTCCTGTAGTGGGTTGTATCATCCAACCTGCCTCCACTTCCAGGGTCTCTGCTCTCCATCTCAGCCAATCCTACGGCTTGCCATCTGTCCACTCAATCCTGGACTCCAGAGACATCAGCAATTGGAGCAAGGAATTGCAATGAGCCGAGGGATGTTCTCCTGCAAGAGAGATATAATAGTTACAAGGGTAAAGCACATGATTTAGTGGCATTAAAAAAAGTATAAGAAATGTTTATGTGGTTTAAGCTGCTGCGTTGCCCCCAGAAACAAGTTTGCCCACTATCTTCTGGAAATTAATGGAAATAAATATTATTCCTCTGCAAGTCTTGTCTGTCCTGTGTGCATCTCAGCTGCCATTTCTTAAAATTCATCCCGCAATTTAGGTTGAATCTTGAATGTCCTCTTTTTTTTATTCCCCTCTCCATCCTCCCTGATGTTAATTTCTCTTAGGACACTAGTTCCAGGGCCTGCAGCAGTAACATTCTGCCAGGAACCTAAACAGGTTCAGAACAGGAAGTGAGCCTCTGTCCTAAACTGTCCATTTCCCAACGAAGGCTCTCCATTGCTGACGGAGACATAACTGGGAAAATGTGAAGTGGAGAGTCGAGGTTTTGGCCTGTGAAGCTATATGTCCCTGTTCTGAGTCACTAATCCTGGTTCCTGGTATTATTGGTTGTCAGCATCGTCCATCTACTAATGCAGCTGAGAATGACTTTGACTTCTGACCTGATCTGGCTTACTGTTAGGGCAGCATAGTGGTGCAGCTAGTAGAACCACCATCTCATAACGCCAAAGACCTGGGATCAATCCTGACCTTGTGTGGAGTTTGCATGTTCTCTCTCTGTGTAGGTTTCCTGCCACATCCCAAAGACATGCTGGTTGGTAGGTTAATTGGCTACTGTAAAATTGCCTCTAGTGTGTAAGTGAGTGGTAGAATCTGGGAGGAGTTGATGAGAATGTGGGGAGAATTAAAAAAATGGGATTAATATACTGTAAGATTAATATAAATGGGTGATTAATGATCAGCGGGCTGAAGTGCCTATTTCCATACTTTATCTTTCTATGACTATGCCTCTATAATACTCTGAAAGAATCCAGAAATATTACATGCCGTCTTTTGATTTTTTTTCCAACAGAGACAATTCTTCCGCAATTTGGGCACAATTCTCACCTATGCTTTTATAGGCACTGCCATCTCCTGTATTGTGATTGGGTGAGTAAACATTGGAGTTCATAAGCCTCGGCTTCTCTATACTTCCAATTATTGACTGAAGGATCATTACTGGTACCATTGTGGGTGATGGTCTAGGAACAGGAGACCCTCACGTTTTGTTAATTTTGAAGTACAAAAACACTGATTCTTAAGACATTCCAGTAATTGTACTGTTGTGTAGGAACTATCATAACATGGTTTAAAATAACCAGTAGAGTTTAACCTAACATCCTTTATATTTACGGCACGGTAGCGTAGTGGTATGGCGGCACAATAGCATAGCGGTTAGCGCGACGCCATTACGGCGCAGCGATAGGGGTTCGATTCCCGTTGCTGTCTCTAAGGAGTTTGTACGTTCTCCTGTGTCTGCGTGGGTTTCCTCCGGGAGCTCCGGTTTCTTCCCACATTTCAAAGACATACAGGTAGGTTAATTTGGGTTTAAAAAATGGGCGGCGCAGACTCGTTGGGCTGGAAGGGCCTGTTACCACGCTGTAAATAAAATTTAAATTTAAAATTTATCCCCAACCCCCAATTATCAGATGCTCCACTTGTTTTTTAACTTTGCATGAAATTGGCCTTGTTTACTCACTTTCTTTACCTCCTTGCACTGGGATACACCTGCCTCTGTTTATAATGACACAGTTCAGATTAAGGTTTAGAATTGAAGAAATCATTGAGAAGACCACGGCAATTGTTACTTGTCTCTGCCTTAAATTCTGTGCCTCTGATGATGCCCCTCTTCTCAGCAACTAATTGAGGCTCCATTATATTGTTTATTATATTTGACCCCCAAGGTAAGATTTAGATGACAAATCCATTCTGTGTTCCACCTCTGTAATGTTGCCTCACTCTGCCTCTGCCTCAGCTCATCTACTGATTCAAACCCCTACCCGCTTATTTCCAGGTTCAAATTTCCCAATGCTCTCCTAGCTGGTTTCCCAGATTCCAAAGGGCTTGACTTGTCCAATACCTGTGCCCCAGCAAGCACCAAGTCTCATTTGGCAATCACCGCCCCTGGTCTTTGAATTCAACTGGTATCCAGTCTGGCAACACTTCATTTTAAAATTCTTGTTCTTGTTTACAGATCCTTATCAGACTTCCCCAAAGGCTGCTCCTTAAATCCCACCTCTTTAACAGAGCTTTTGGTATATGTTCCTGTATGTGGCTTGGTGCCAAATTTTGATAATTAACTCTTGTAATGTTTTTTTGGGATGTTTTCTATTGTGAAAGATACTTTATAAATGCAACTGTTATTAATTTAGGTGTAATCCATATTCTTTGACTTAATGACTCCACAGTCCCATGTCCCAGTTCTATTTGTATGTTGTTTAAGTGCTCTGCTGGGTCCTCCAGACCAGGGGCTTCCTCACCGTTTACAAGCGTGGCCTGGTACGTTAAGTCACTCCAGGTCACTTCCTTACTTTCTGGCACCTGAACCAAGAGTGATATTGGCTGTGGTCTGTAAGGAAAATCAATTCCCTGCCTGTTTGTCTGTCTCTCTGCCTGGCCTATTTCTGGATGAAGGGACGTCTCTACACCCTGTGCTCATTTTCATGCCTGTTTGCCCACTGTCTGGTTATCACTGAGACCAGCTGCTAGGTGCTTAACTGTTGAATTGGGTGATAACTGCTTGTGGCACTGGGCAATAAACAAAGGGACCACACGTGATGGGACCCATCCTTTTGTCTGTCTGCGAAATTAGCTCCGAAAGCCATTATTTGTCTTGTTAGCCTTTTGATATTTTTTCTTGTATTTTCTTGTGAGAAACCAGGAAATAATATGAAGAAAGATTCTGCATGTTCAGCTTTCAAAAGGGGAGGTCTCTTGTGATTGAAAATTATATTTTAAAATTTTGAACGCAACCTTGTTTGCAAATTTTTTTGGCTTATTTGCACTGAGATGCACCTGCCTCTGTTTGTTTAAGACACCGCTCAGATTAGAGTTTACCATCAAAGGAAACTATTGGGAAGATCACAGTCATTGTTACTGGTCCCTGTCACACACTCTGTTCTGTAGTCTCTGATGCAGCCCTGTTTTCAAAATTATGAATAAAATTGACAATCTGATCTGAGGAACATACGCAGAATAGGATGGAGTGTACACCAGAGGAGCGGGCCATTTGACCCAACAAGACTGTGTTCCACTCAAGTGTCCTATAACTCCGTCGGCTGTATCTCAGCATTTTGGAATTTCATTCCTGAACCCTATCTTCTTTGTATATTCATCTAGTTTTCCTTTTGAGAGTGTCAAAGGTATGTTTTCTTGTTGTAGTATTGAATTCCACATTCTAATTACTGTATTCTCTGAGTAAATGAATTTCTCTTTACTTACTGATTGGATTCATACTTATTATCCCTAGCTTTAAATTCCACCATGTGAAATATATCCTCCACATTTGCTCCGTCCAACCCGTTCATAATTTTGAAGGCGTGTATCAGATCACCTTTCTTTTTGTGAAGATGAAAGCTTGGAAATCTTTCTTTGCATGCCCTCTATTGTTTATAAGTCCTTTCTCGTTATGATCCGGGAACCAGATCTGTGCACATGTTTGAAGTGTGTCCAGGCAAGACTACAATATCAATTCAACATCAGGGTGGAGTTTTGGGGCATGTGAGGGGGAATAGGTTGCAGGGAAATCAGTGGGGGATTGGGAATGATGAGATTGCACTGAGATCTGGCATAGACTCATTGGGCTGAATGGCCAATGGCTTAAAAACATATAAAAATAACTCCACTACCTGTGAATTCTATTGAAATCCTTTAGAAATACTTAAATAGCTTATTTGGTTGCTTTGCTGGCCAATATTAATATTTTAATTATTTACTCCCCTGTCTCTCCAGATCCATTGTCTCACTGAAGCTGGGAGTAATGTTTCTTTTTTTTCCTCCCAAAGTGTTTCATCCCAAATTCATTCATAAGATAAGATATCTTTATTAGTCACATGTACATCGAAACTCTTTTGCGTAGAGTGTTCTGGGGGCAGCCCGCAAGTGTCACCACGCTTCCGGCGCCAACATAACATGCCCACAACTTTCTAACCCGTACGTCTTTGGAATGTGGGAGGAAACCCATGCAGACACATGGGGAGAATTTACAAACTCCTTACAGACAGCAGCTGGAATTGAACCCGGGTCGCCAGCGCTGTAATAGCGTTACGCTAACCGCTACACTACCCTGCCTGCCTATTTCATGTTAAATGAGATAGAAAACCGTAAATGCTGAAAATCCAAAATTAAAACCAAGAATTCAGGAAATATTCAGCAAGTCGGGAGAATTTGTGGAGAGAGAAACAGAGTTGGCATTTCGGGTTGAGGACCTTTCATCAGAATTTAGTTCTAATGGGTATCTCCAGCATTCTGTATTAATGTTCATGTTAAGTATCTTTGGCCATTTAAATGGGAAACCCACAAGTTGTTAATATCTTTTTATGTTGCATTTTTTCTCACAGTCAGTTGTATGTCCCTATTGGTTTATCTCCAAATTTTCATCATCAGTCTAATTTAGGAATCACTCCTCCTTCCTCTAGCCTCAGTAATCCTAATCCCACTCTCTGCTTTCTATTCAATCAATTTATAACCCAGTCAGCCAATTATTTCCTAATCTTTGTCATAGCCTATTTTTCACAGACCTTTTGGCAAACATAAAACATTCACCACATTGTTCATTACACCTTTTCACATTTCCTCTTCAAAGAGTTCCATCTGTTTATCTAGCAGTGATTTAGCCTTTCAGAATAGCTACCTTTTATTTACAATCTCAAGATGCTTTTCAGCCTCTTAGTAGTGATTCCAGTATTATTCCACTCACCAATGCACTGCCTGGGGGGCTGAAGGAGGCAGGGACTCTCACAATGTGTAAGAACTATCTAAACAAATGCTTGAATCAACAGCACGGAAAGTTGCAGACCAATTGCAGGTAAGTGGGATTGGTATAGATGGGCACCTAATGGAAGTGGTGGGACGAATGGGTGGTTTCTGTACTCTATGACTCCATGATTAAGATTAAACTGACTGGTCTGTAATTTCCAGGCTTTGTTCTGTTACATACCAGCAACAATAGAAACACAATAAGCCATGTTTAAATGTTAAAATCTATTTATTAATAACTACTTGTAATAATAAGAGAAATAAAAACATTAGATATTAAACATTGACCGCAAAATAAACCCGAAGTGTGTGTGTGTGGCAAGTTCCCAAACCCCCAAGTCTAGGAACAGTTCTCAAAGTTAATTTCAGCGAGTCATGAAGCAATACGATGAGCAAAGGCTTCTGAAAACCACAGTGGAATGTAGAGAGAATATAGAGAGAAGGAGTTTACGAATTCCACAAGTTCCACGATGGAACCCATACAACACCTCAATCACTGAAGACCTCCATTGTTTTGTTCCGAAGTATCTGTCACAATGAGAGCACTTGATATGTGGCCACCCACAAATATACCTGCTTTCCAGTACAGGTTAATGACAAAGTGGACTCCACAGATTGCTCCAAAAATCCATTCATGGATTGTATAGTGACAGTGACAACTATTGAACTTCATCCATAGATACAGAGACTGGCAGTCAGTGCCACCAACTCTCACTCTCTTCCTTCATCTCCCTGTGCAACTCCAGTTATAGTCTTTTTTTCACTTGCAGTAGTCAGATAACACCATACACACTACTACACTACTGTCCAGGTGCCTTAAAGGGACACTCACCAAGTAGCAACCTGACTCGTAACAGTTCCAACTCCCCTTTTGTACGTCAGAATGACCATAAACTAAAGATCGAAGGGAGGAGAAGGAAACAAAGACTTGCTTATGTTTGGAAAGTACAGTTGCAGGCTGGCAAAAGGCAAAGCTTGTAGACCACACAGTGCACTTTCCAGTGCAGCTGGAATTTAACCACTTTATGTTGTGTTATTCCCCCATGGGAGCAGTGATGAGTTTCCTTGTCCACTGCAGTAGCACTCTCCCCTCTGAGTCAAATGGTTCTGAATTCTGCTCCCTCTTTGCAGATCATAGGATCATAGAAAATATATGACACTGGAAGAGGCCACTTGGTCAGTCATGTCCATGGGGGATGAAGAAGAGCCTTTTTATATTTCAAAAATAAACTTTATTCATAATAAAATATATATACAAAAGAAGAAATGTGCAAAACTTTTACATTCATGGTCATTACATTCAGTAGTGTTAACTTTTTTTTTAAAGAAACCATAGCACCATTGCCATTTATGTGATCCCCTGGGGTGATACACCATTTCACTGTTTGAGGGGCTTCCCCGCCTGACTCAGCCCCTCCATGTATGCTAGCGGAAGGATCCTGGACTGTGGTCCTTCCCCACAGAGCCTTTGCATTGGCTGCACCGAGCTTCAGTGCATCCCTTAGCATGTACTCCTGCAGTCTGAAATGTGTCAGTCAGCAGCATTCCCCCTATGGACATCTCGCTGTGCTGGAAGGCCAACAAGTTTCAGGCAGACCAAAGAGAGCCTTTCACCAAATTGATGACCTTCCAGCAGCACTTGATGTCTGCCTGGTGTGTGACCCTGGGGACAGTCCGTAGATCAGAGTCCTCTGCTACACAGCTGCTGGGGCTGAACCGAGACAAGGACCCTTGCATCCTTCTGCACACCCTCTTAGCAAATCTACAGTCTGCAAAGAGGTGGGTGACTGTCTCTTTCCCACCACAACCGTCCATGCCACCTCTCAGCAAGTGATCTGTTGCCCTGCAGGTCAGGGCTGTTCAGGTCCACGTGCAGGCACCTGTGAAATGTGACGAGGTTCTCTGTCTCTATCACCTTTTCATACAAAGAGGGGAATTTCAGACACTAATGATTCTTTGGGTGACTATTTTTTCCTCATCTCCCTTCTAATCCTTCTACCAATTGCTTTTAAGTTTTGCCCCCTGGTTTTTAACACTTCTACAAAGGGACATAGATCACAGGAACATTAGAAGCAGCAACAGGCCTCAGCTGATTGGCTCATTATCCTGGCTCCACCATTAGTCGATCCAGCCTTGGCTTCAACACCACTTTTCTGCTCTCTCCCCATACCCTTCGACTCCCTTCTAATTCAAATTTCTGTCGATCTCCACCTTGAATCTATTCAATGACTCTGATTTATGCTCTCAGGGCTAGAGAATACCAAAGATCCATGGCCTAAGAGAAGAGGAAGAATTACCAGGCACGGTAGTGTAACAGTTAGCGTAATGCTTTACAGCGCCAGCGACCCCGGCCACTCTCTGTAAGGAGTTTGTACGTTCTCCCTATGACTGCGTGGGTTTCCTCCGGGTGCTCCGGTTTGCTCCCACATTCCAAAGACATTACAGGTTAGGAAGTTGTGGGCATGCTATGTTGGCGCTGGAAGTGTGGCGACACTTACGGGCTGCCCCCAGAACACCAGGCAAAAAGATGTATATCACTGTGTGTTTCGATGCACATGTGACTAATAAAGATATGTTATTAGTCGGTAACCCCTTATTCTGAAACTATTCTCCCTATCTCCAGATAGTCACACAAGGGGAAACACTGGAATCAGTTTACTATTGTCACGTGTACTGAGGTACAGTAAAAAAAAACTTGTCTTGCATACCGTTCATACAGATTGATTCATTACTCAGTACATTGAGGTAGCACAAAGTAAAACAATACAGAATGCAGAATAAAGTGTAACAGCTACAGAGAAGGTCCAGTGCAGGCAGACAATAAGCTGCAAGGTCATAACAAGGTAGATTGTGAGGTCAAGAGTCCATCTTATCGTACTAGGGAACCATTCAATAGTCTTATAACAGTGGGATAGAAACTGTCCTTGAGCCTGGTGGTATGTGCTTTCAGGCTTTTGTATCTTCTGCTCGATGGGAGAGCGGAGAAGAGAGAATGTCCAGGGTGGGTGGGGTCCTTTGATTATGCTGGCTGCTTTACCAAGGGCAGCAAGAAGTATAGACAGAGTCCATGGAATGGCAGCTGGTTTCCACGATGTGCTGAGCTGTGTCCACAGCTCTCTGTAGCTTCTTGCAGTTACGGGCAGAGCAGTTGCCATATCAAGCCATAATGCATCCGGATAGGATGCTTTCTATGGTGCATCAATAAAAATTTCTGAGGTTTGACAGGGACATGCCAAATTTCTTTAGCCTCCTGACAAAGTAGAGACACTGGTGAGTTTTCTTGGCTGTGGCATCTACATGGTTGGACCAGGGCAGACTATTGGTGATGTTCACTCCTAGGAACTTGAAACTCTCAACCCTCTCAACCTCAGCACCGTTGAAGTAGACAGAAGCATGTGTACCACCTGCTTTCCTGAAGTCAATGACCAGTTCTTTTGTTTTGCTGACATTGAGAGAAATGTTGTTGTCATGGCACTATGTTACTAAGCCGTCTATCTCTTTCCTGTACTCCAATTCATTGTTGTTTGAAAAGCGACCCACTACGGTGGTATCGACTGCAAACATGTAGATGGAGTTAGAGCAGAATCTGGCCATGCAGTCATGAGTATATAGGGAGTAGAGTAGGGGGCTGAGGACACATCCTTGTGGGGCACCAGTGTTGAGAATAATCATTCTGGAGGTATTGCTGTCTATCCTTACTGATTGCGGTCTGTTGGTCAGGAAGTCAAGGATCCAGTTGTAAAGGGAGATGTTGAGTCCCAAGTCCTGGGGTTTTTGATGAATTTGCTTGGAATTATAGTATTGAAGGTGGAGCTGTAGTTAATAAACAATAGTCTAATGTAGGTGTCTACTATGCAGATGCTCCAGAGATCCCTTCAGCATCCACTCTGTTGGTCCCCCTCAGAATCTTATGTGTTTCAATAAGGTTATCCCTCACTCTTCTGAACTCTAATGAGTAAGGGCCCAGCCTGCTTAACCTTTCTTCATATGTCAAACCTCTTTGTCTCAAGAATCACCCTGGTGAGCCTTCTCTGTACTGCCTCCAATGCAAGGATATTATTCTTTAAATAGGGAGACCAAAACTGTATCCAATACTCCAGGTGTAGTCTCACCATCACCCTGTGAAATTATATCACATCTTTTGTACTCCATACCCATTGCAATAAAGGCCAACTTTCCATTAATCTTGCTAATTATTTGCTGTACCTGCATGCTTACTTGTACAAGGATTCCCAGATTGCTTTGTACTGCAACATTTTGTAGTATTTTATTCTATTTAAATAATTCGCTTTTTCAATCTTCCTTTCAAAGTGCACAACCTCACATTTTCCCTCAGTTTTTTCCATCTGCCAACTTCTTGCTCACTCACTTAACCTATCTTTATCCTTTTGCACTGTCTTTGTGCCCTTCTCATAACTTGCTAACCCACCTATCTTTGTATCATTTACAAATGTGACTTCAGACCCTTCATCCAAATCAATATATTAAACATTTTTTGGACACCAGCACCTGTGGCAACCCTGTGGCATCCCACCAATTACAGATTGCCAATTCAAAAGTGATCCATTTATCCTGTTTTCTGTTGGTTTGCGAATTTCCTATCTATGCCACTATATTAACCCAACCCTTGCACTCTTGTGCTGAAACTTTTTGCGCGACATCGAATGCCTCCTGGAAATCCACATACACTATGTACATTATGTTGGCTCTCCTTTAGCCACCCTGTTTGTTACATCCTCAGAGTACTCCAGCAAAGTTGTCAAACACTGTTTCTCTTTTATAAAACCATGTTGACTCTGCTTGATTGGCTTCAGGTTTTCTAAATGTTTTGCTGTTACCTCCTTAATAATGGATTCCAGCACTTTCCCAATTAAGTGTAATATTAACTGGTCCATGGTTTCCTATTTTCTGTCTCCCTCCCTTATTGAATAATGTTGTTACATTTGTGGTTTTCCAATCCTTCAGAACCTCTCCTGAATCGAGGGAATTCTAGTAAATTACCAAGATGCATGCAATACCCAAACTGTGGTCTAACTAGTGCTATATATAGTTCACAGTCCAGATGAAGGGTCTCGAGCTGAAACGTCAACTGTCCATTTCCTCTACAAATGCTGTCTGACCACTTGAGTTCCTCCAGCAGTTTGTTTTTGATCGCGATTCCAGCATCTACAGTCCTTTGTGTCTCCTGTATATAGTTCCAGCATAACTACCCTGCTGTTTTGTTCTACGTTATGTATAATAAAGGAAAGAATCCTGCATGACTTTTTTTTTTACCACCTTAATGATTTGTCCTGTTACCTTTAAGGAACTGTGGACACATAACCAAGTTCCTCCCACACTACTACATATCTTCCCTTGTACAGTACATGCTCTTGCCTTGTTTACACCCCCACAATCTGGATTTGAACCACAACCTGATTTGAAAATCAAAAAAGTACAGATGCTGGAAATCTGAAATAAAAACAAAAAATGCTGGAAGAACTCAGCAGATCAGGGAGCATCTGTGGAAAGAAAAAAAATTAATGTTTCAGGTCAAAGACACTTCGTGAAAAAAACAATTTATTTGTATATTGCAGAGATCAGGATGCTGCCTGGATTAGAGGGTATGAGCTATAAAGAGAGGCTGGACAAACATGGGTTGTTCTCTCTGGAGCATTAGAGGCAGAGGGGATGTAAAAGTCAACCCACACTATAATAAATCAGACAACAGCAGAACTAAAGAACTTACGATTAATGCTTCATTATTTTAACGCTAGCGGGAGTGAGGGATACAGAGAAAGAGTAAACAGTGTAACCCGAGCTCTGTACTGATCCCCACTCGGAGATCAACTGGTCAGTGTCCCTACTTTTATACCCACTTTGTGGGAAAGCTTCGTGGGAAGTTGCACTTACTAAGGCAGTTGCTTACAGAAAGCTTTTAGCAAAACAAGATATGTATAAAAAAACTTCTTACTTTCTCACCCACGCCTGGACATTTTTACAGCCATAACTATAGTCACCCCATGGTTGAAGCAATATCACACCATGGGAAGAATAGTGGCACACCATTAACCCTTACATTCCCAGTCATTAACCCTTGCATTCCCAGTTATCTTTTACAGGGAGACCTGATAAGTTTATAAGATTATGAGAGGCACAGGTAGGGTAGGCAGTCAGAATCCGTGAAGTACTAGAGGACGTGCATTTAAGGCAAGATCAGATCAGATCTTTATTTGTCACTTGTACATTGAAACACACAGTGAAATGCATCTTTTGCGTAGAATGTTCTGGGGGCAGGCCACAAGTGTCGCCACGCTTCGGGTGCCAACATAGCATGCCCACAACTTCCCGCACGTCTTTGGAATGTGGGAGGAAACCAGCGCACCCGGAGGAAACCCACGCAGACACAGGGGGAACATACAAACTCCTTACAGACAGCGGCCGGAATTGAACCTGGGTCACTGGCACTGTAAAGTGTCATGCTGACTGCTACATTTAAAGGAGATGAGCGGGGCAAGCTTTTTACACAGCATGCCTGGAGTGGGCTGCCGGAGGCATTGGTGGAAACAGATATGATAGTGGCATTTAAGAGGCTGTTAGACACATGAATATGCAGGGAATGGAGAGAGATGGATCACATACAGGCAGAAGAGAATTAGTTTAATTCGGCATCATGTGGGCCGAAGGGCCTGTTCCTGTGCTGTACTATTCTATGTTCTCTGAGACACTGGGAGGAGTTTTGGAAGGATGCAGGGAATATGTCTGAAGGTGTGAGCCTAGGATTGCTCAGTTTACAAAATTGTCTGGTTAATAGGAGCAGTTAGAGAGACAAAATCGAAAAAGGGATATGTAATACTGTGAAATGTAGGTCAGAGCTGTTGCTGAAATAAAACCAAAAAGAGAAAGCTGGAAATGTGCAGCAAATCAGGTAGTATCTAGAAAGCGAAAAACTGAGTTATTATTACAGATGGATAACCTTGTAGTCAGAAAGTCTTTTATTTCATAAATCTAGCTGACTGTCCCTGATTAATCATTGGTATTGGTTTATTATTGTCACTTGTACCGAGGTACAGTGAAAAACTTGTCTTGCATACCGATCGTATAGGTCAATCCATTACACAGTGCAGTTACATTGAGTTAGTACAGAGTGCATTGATGTAGTACAGGTAAAAACAATAACAGTACAGAGTAAAGTGTCACAGCTACAGAGAAAATGCAGTGCAATAAGGTGCAAGGTCACAACAAGGTAGATCGTGAAGTCATAGTCCATCTCATTGTATAAGGGAACCATTCAATAGTCTTATCACAGTGGGGTAGAAGCTGTCCTTAAGTCTGGTGGTATGTGCCCTCAGGCTCCTGTAATCATGCCTTTCTAAATGTAGGTCTTATACTATCCTTCAAGATTGATTCCAATAATGTGCCCATCACTGGTTTAACTAACTGGCCTGGAATTACTTAGTTTATCTCTTCGTCCATTTTTAATGGTACAATGTTAGTAGTTCTGCAGACCCCTGACACCACATGTCAGGCAGGGCAGGGAGAATTGAACACTGATGGTCAGAGCTTCCACAGTTTCCTCCCTTGTTTCTTTTAAATCACTGGGATTTATTTCATCTGTCCTTTTCAATGATGATAAACCCCTTAACCCTTTGTCTTTTACAATGTTTATTCAATCCTGTGCTTCATATTTGTCCTTAACACCAGCAAAAGTATCATATTCCTCTTTTATGAAGATAGTCACAACATTTTATTTAAGAGCCTTAGGCAGATCATCCTCTGCCGCACATAATTTATCTTGGTCTCTAATAGATCCCAATATTTCCTTGGTTATCCACTTGTTCTTTATGTATTTATGAAGTTTCTTGAGATCTTATTTGATTTTACTTTCCAGGATCTTTCATTCCCTCTCTTTGCTTTCCTAATTTCCCTTTTTATTTTATCCCTGTACTTTCCAAACTCCTCTAGGCTTTCTGCTGTACTAAGCTCTTGGTTCTGACATAATCTTCCCTTTTTTTGCCTTATCCTACTCAATGCTCCTGGTGATCCAGGGCACTCTAGATTTGGTAATCCCAATTTCTGCTTTGTGGGACCCTGAAGCCTTTGAATCGCTTCCTATTTCTCTGAAGTACAAAAGACTGAGAGAGAGCTGTACTGACATAGGCAGTGATTTCTGACTGAGACATTAAACTGCTTCCTTTGATCTCTCGGGTAGATGTAAAAGATTCCAAGATGTGAACTTCATTAAAGAACAGAGGGATACCCCAATATCCAATCAATATTTTTTTCTTTATCTGACATGACAAAAACAGATAATCTGAACATTATTACATTTTTCTGCTGTATTGCACAGTTGGATTATATTCCTATTTGCCGGAGCTTGCTGTGCATAAATTGGCTGGTATATTGTATATATTGGAACAGTGACTACACACTTGTACTTCATTGCTTTAAGGTACTTTGGGCTGATCCAAGGCTATGAAAGATGCTACATAAATGCAAATCTTTCTCCCCATGCATCGGATCAGGATGCTCAGCCCTGTGACCAGGTAGCGTTAGAGAGGTGGCCATGTGCAGTTATTCAATGATGTGAGACTTCCTTCCCCTGCACACAGGAAGATGGATTCTCAAAAGTGAGCTCCCACACCCACCCACAAAATGAGTCCTATCTGTGCTCCTCATAATTTTATAAACCCCTTTCATGTTCCCCAGCTTCCTGTGTTCCAGTAAGAATAAATCCGGCCAATCAATTCTCTCCTTTCAACTGCAACCCTCCACTCCAGGTAACATCCTCTTTTGTACTCTCTCTGTTGTTACCACATCCTTCCTGTTACATGGTGACCAGAACTGTACACCTTCTTGATCTGTTTGTACACTACCTGTAGTTCAAAAACTCATACCATCTTCCCCACTTGGAGCAGTGATCCAGGAAGAAGGCTCACTTCCACCTTCTCAAGGGAAATCAGGGATGGGAACCTACTGAGCACCCATGCATTAAAATATACCTCCTATCACAACCTCTGATGTCTTAAAGTGGCTTACAACCAGTGAGAAACATGCAGTTACTGTTGTACTGTTGGAGGTACATTCCAACTCGCTGGAGAACAGTAGATGTATTATCCTTATGATTGTATTTTTATTCAAATGACCTTCCACCGGTAGCAGAAGATCAGCTGTCCCTGCCTTTGTTCTTTCAAATGCTGGATACTTCTCATTAACAACAGCATCAAGTAATGTCCAGCCAGATTTTCAGATAAATGTCATGCTGATCAGTCTGAAAAAGTGATGGTAACAGTCCAAGCAAGGTTTTGAAAGGACTTGACCAAGTACGTGTGCCACAAACCTTTCAGTAGAGGATGGGGTAATTTAAAAAAAAGTCTCATAATGGCCAAAATCCGGTTAATTAGATAATATGAAATACACAACTGAGAAACAAAAAAAAACGGCTGATACCAGAAATGTGAAATACCAACAGAAAATGCTGGAAATACCGGCAGCATCTCATAGAGTCAGAGAGAGATACAGCAGGGAGCCAGGCCCTTTGGCCCATCAAGTCTGTGATGACCATCAACCACTCATTTACACTAATCCTACTCTGACCCATTTCACTCTCCCCACATTCCCATCAACTCCTCACTAGTTTCTACCTCTCACCTACATGCGAGGGGCAATTTATAGTGGCCAGTTAATCTACCCACACACTTTTGGGATGTGTGAAGAAACCAGAGCACTGTAGGAAACCAAGTGGGTCACAGAGCAAACTCCACACAGATGGCATCGCAGGTCATGATCGAACCTAGGTTGTTGAAGCAGCAGCTGTATGAGCTACAGCACTGTGTTGCTCTTGGTGGAGGGAGAACACAGTCAACATTTTGGGTTAATGAGATTCAGCAGAATTGATAGCTTTCCCTTGCTATGGAGACACAAGTGACTGCAGATGTTGTAATCTGGAGCAACAAGCAATCCGCTGGAAGAGCTCAGCGGGTAGAGCAGCATCTGTGGGAGGAAAGGAATTGTCAACGTTTCAGGTCAAAACCCTGCATCAGGACCAGGTCCTGATCCAGATACAGGTCGACGATTCCTTTCTCTAAGTTCGTCCAGCAGATTGTTTATTGCTATCCCTTGCCTTGTCAGTCTGCTTCTGTTACTAATTGTTATTTCTAAAACTCACAGCAGTGTCTTTAGTTGGGGTAAGGGTTGGATCATTTTGGTTTCTTGTGGTGCATCAACATTTACTTCAAGCACTCTGTGAAGTCAGCACAAAACTGTCCCTGTTGTGCTTTACCACTGTTGATGTTGAGTGCCAGAAACAGCTTTGATTTTGATGGCTGGTGTGGCCAACTCCAATCAGCCTCTTGCCTCAATTGCCATCCACTGAAGTGAAGTAGAGGAAGAGGAGATAATGGATGATATCAAAGAGTAGAGTAGGGAAGCAGAAATGAGAGGAACACATTTGGTGGAGAGAGAAGCACAGATATAAATGCAACAGATGGCTCTAAAGATTTAAGAAGTTCAAGTGAGCTTGGTGCTTCAATTGAAGTTGGGCTACTGACCAGTTATGTTGTAAGAATGTTGTAGTGCTCCTGAAGTTGTATTGTTAATGCAGGTAACTCTCATCATCTTCCAATTGCCAAGTTTAGACCAGCTATTTAATTGTATGCAATCCCAGATGCCTGTCTTTATAATTGTTCTTCAACTTAGGCAGACCCCAGGATCAAGGGTGACTTGCCTCCACTGCGGTTTTGTGGGTTCTGAGGTGACTGATGAGGCCCATGTGGGAGTTGCAGACCTGTCCACAGATAGGGCAGGAGGTGCCCAGGGGAATAGTTTGTGCGGTGTGCTGCTTCTGCTGTTTACCCTGGGCTTCTGTTTGCTCCTGATGTGTGGAGTCAAGATTCTCAATACCATCTCCAATGCTACTTCTCCGTTTTGAGTAGTTATACGCCAGGGTTCCTAGTAGGGGATGTTGCATTTCATCAAGGAGGCTTTAAGCACACCTTTGAATCTTTTTCTCAGTCCACTTAAGTAATCTCTTCCTGTGACAGAGCATGAAATAGACTATCTGTTTTGGGAGCGTCTAGGAATTGGCATGCGAGACATTAACTGTGTTGTCACAGGTGATGGATGAGGCTCTTTGAAGGCTCTCGGTATAGAATGATGCTTGTTATTTTCCACTAAAAGAGCTTAATTCAGGCTGAAAATTTTATCCAAGCTGATATTGGATGTAGACCACATTACTAGGGAAGCTGATTGAAGGAAATTAGTGGATACTTCCAAAAGTTAATGATCTGTGTCGAGAAAGGGAATGAACAGTGTGATGAAAAGGAGTTGGGGTAGAGTTGTAATTTTAAATGGTAGCCATTGTTTAGACAAATAGCCCCTTATAGTTGTATCGGTAGAGATTCGCTTTGGACAGTGGTGCCAGTATCCCATTGGGCAGTGCTTATGTAAGCAATGCTTGGTGTTGGAAGATTAGAGGGTGGTCATTTATAACTGAGGTGCATAGGAACTTCATTCAGAGGCTTGCCATTATCTGGAATTCTCTGCCCTGGTGGCTGATGGAGGCGAGATTATTGGGGGCGGAAGAGGAAGTAGATACATTTTGGAAAGATCTGGGAATTGAGGACTACGGCACAGAAGAGGAGGTGAGGCCTGAGGCAGATCAGACATAAACACATTGGATTGTGGGGCAGGTTTCACCCACTCCTGCTCCTACATTTTGTAAGCAGCCTAATCTGCAGTTCCATCGAATTCGGCGCCTGCTATTGAGCCAGCAGTTCATCAGAAATCCCGACCTGCCTGAGGTTGTGTTATATTGGAAGCTGTGTTATGTAAACCCACACTGGGATTCAGTGAAAAGTTTGGCTCCAGCAGTGTAGTCAGAAAACACGGCGCTCCCAGGATCCGTGTGCCCGTGTGGCGGTGTCACAGGCTGTATTCATTACTGGATTGCCTGTATCCATCAGGCTGTGGCTGGGAATTACATCCAGGAGCCTGTGCTCCTGGCATCTTGCAGCTCCTCTTCTGAATTCAGTGCAAAAACAGAGTCAGCAGCTGAGTGCTTGAGTGATGGGATCAACTTAATAGAGAGCACAGGGTGGCATGTTTCTTGACTCTGCAGTGCTGAACATGACAATCTTTGTGCTTCATCCATGTCTGAAGAATTAATTAGTCTGAATTCCAATAGGATTTTTTATTTCGTATGGTACTGCACAATGAACAGAAGGGCCTGGAATCTGAGGCTGCTGCTTTTTATAAAGAAGGAAAATGAAGAAAAAGCAAATTCCTCTGACAGTAATTGAAAACAGCTGCCCTAGCAATGTAGATACAAGGGTACCGGCTCCCTGTTTGCTTATTTCAGTCGTGGAGGCAGCAGCACAGTCTAAACAAAATGTGATTAATATTTTATCCCAATTAGACGATTTCTTGTGATTAAAATCAATAATGAAGCAAACCAAAGCACTTGGGACACCACAAGGTGCTGGAGAAGAATTTGCTTTTATCTTTCAGTGACAGGGAAGTGTGGTGGTGTGATATATGAGCCTGTTCCATTCTGTTGCCTGCTTGCAGCTGTGTTGCCAGGAGAGCACTGCCACCATTTACCAAGTTCACAGCCCGACAGGAGGAGGCCAGAAAAACAGCTTCATGCTTTGAAATCTGACAGTGGCAACAACTGAGCATTTCATGTTAACCCTGATGTCTCCACACTCTTGAGGCAGGAACCTTGCAATTGGAAAAGTAACTCAGATGTTTTGCTGCCTGGTTTGCATGTGATGCTCTGGGCATCACATGTTTCACAGTCAATTTAAGTCCCTTATTTGCTTTTCAGGATGTGGGCATTGCAAGCATTTAATGACCATTCCTTATTGCCCTGGTTTTACCATAGAACCATAGAACAATACAGCACAATATTTCTGGGCCATTTCAGGGGACATAGAGACTCAACTACACGTGGCCAGACTAGACAAGGATGGCACATTTCCTTCCTTGAAGGACATTAATGAACTAGTTTCCCGGTCCAGTTGTTCCAGTTTATTTCATGTTTATTAACTGAGTTTAAATTCTGTAGCTTGCACCTTATTGTCTACCTGCACTGCAATCCCCTGTAGCTGTGACACTTTACTCTGTACTGTTATTGTTTTTACCTGTGCTATCTCAATGCACTCTGTACTAACTCAATGTATCTGCACTGTGTCATGAATTGACCTGTACGATTGGTATGCAAGACAAGTTTTTCACTGTACCTTGGTACAAGTGACAATAATAAACCAACACCAATACTAATTTAATTCAAGTCTCTGGAATAAGAAGCAGAAAGTGCAGGGAACACTCAGCAGGTTGGTCGTAACTGTGGAAAGAGGAACAGAGTTAATGTTTTCACATCAAAACCCTTCATCAGCAGGAAGCGTGGGGGAGTGATGGTTAGGACAACAGGAATATCTCTTGATAGGGCAAGGCCAGGGTTGCTGTGGTGATATACTGTTTACAAAGCTGTCTGGTTGATAGATTAATGGGAGTGGTTAGAGAGAGAGCAGAAGAGAGAAAACTAGGAATGTAAAAGCTGTGAAATGTAGGTCAGAGTTGTTGCAGCATACTGAAGCCATAAAGAGCCATAATGTCCATCAGATCACGCAGCGTCTGTGGAGATAAAAAAAACTGAGTTAATATCACAGATGCATAACCTGGCCATTTCTGATACAAGTGGAGTTACTTGAAACTTTTGACTAACAGGTCTCCAGAATTTTAGTTCAGGCCTCTGGGTCCCTATTCCAGTCACTTATTCACTGTACCATTGCCCTAATGTTGGGAAGGACATAGAGGGGAACTGATGGGAATGGTTGGCCAGATTAGTCAGGGTCAGAGTGTGCAAAGCCCTGCAGATATGGAGAGATGAGGTAATGGAAGCCCTTACAGATGAGACTTGAAGATTTTAGGAATTAGTAGTCCATGGGGACCCAGTGTTGAGATGCTTGGTGGGTAGGGTTCATTGATGCTGGAACCCTGAAAGAGTTGGATGTTGGGAGGTCAGAGAGGACAGTGGGAAAGTTGGGACGTGGAGGTGTTAGGGTTAACATGGTTTGCTCAGTTGTTGCCATTGTCGGATTTCAAAGCGTGGATATGTTTCTCTGGTCTCCTCCTGTCAGGTTTCGGACTTGGTAAACGGTGGCAGGTGACAGAATGGAGCCAGCTCGGATATCAGACCACCACATTTCCCTGAAAGATAAAAGCAAATTCTTCTCCAGCACCTTGTGGTGCCCCAAGTGCTTTGGTTTGCTTCATAATTGATTTTAATCACAAGAAATCATCTAATTGGGATAAAATATTAATAAATTTTTGCCTAGGCTGTGCTGCTGTGTCCATGACTGAAATAAACAGAGAGTTGGTATCTCTGCATTTGCATTCTCAAGCAGCTGTGTTCAATTACAGTTGGAGGTGATGGAGGGGTGGGTGTGGCTTCGGGCAGTGGTGAGGGCAAGATCAGGCGCAGGTGGGCAGTGTTATCACTGCCCTGTGACACTGTCTATGGGCAGCACAGTCTGTTGTTGCTGGATGCTTGTTATGTATTTTGCGATGATTATGATCAGAATTTTCTGTTCTGCAAGGTAGATATCCTGGACATCAGGAGCTTGTTTAACAATGTGATAAATGTGATGAAATCATATTGCATCTGAAACTATCAACCTAGAAAGGATAATCTTGCCCAGCTCACAGACCCACGTCAATGCACCGTATCCTTTTGTTACAGTTAGACAATGTAGAGGTATCAGGAGTGCATTTATTAGAGGCTTCTGTGCGCTAAAAGCAGCTGCACCGGTTCCTGCCTCATCGAGCAATTCATTTATTTATGTCGGACCTTTCTTTTATGCAGATGGAACTGGGCTTGTGTCCCAGTCTTTCTGCGTGACTTGGTAACCTGAGGAAACATTGGCCCAGTTTGTCGAGCATTCTCCAGTTACATGTCTCAATGTGGGTTGCTGTCCTCATTTCTTACAAAGCGCTGAAGGGAGGCTGGAGCTGACCCTTACTCCTCTTGCCCAAGGCAGTGTGCAGAGCCGAGTCCTGCGGAGGTTCTCGCATCCTGATTACACAGCTGGAGCGCAGTCAGATAAGAAGACTCTGGTGAAGGTTTCGCATGGAAACGTGATAGGGAAGAGCTGGCTGCTCGCACAGTGGGGCAGTTTAATTGCTTTCAGCTGCATACTGATTAAAGCTGTGAGTGTTCACTGGGAGCCTTTCACCTGAGGCGGAAGATTACTTTCCTGCCAGGCTGCTCAGTGTGTGAACCAAATGAGGGAGCAAAGGAAGGTGGTTCTGCTCATAGGTTACCTGGCAATGATCAATTTATAGAGTCAAGTTCTACAGCATGGAAACAGGCCCTTCAGCCCAACATCCATGCTGACCAAGATGCCTATCTAAGTTAATCCCATTTGCCTGCATTTGGCCCATATTCCTCTAACCTTTCCTATCCATGTATCTGTCCAAGTGACTTTTACAATCTGTAAATATACTCGCTTTTACCACCTCTTCGAGCAGCTTGTTCCATATACCCACCACCCTCTATGTGGAAAAACATGCTCTTCAGATCCCCTTTAAATCTTTCCCCTCTCACCTTAAACCTATGCCCTTTAGCTTTAGACTCCCCTACCCTGGGAAAAAGACCGTGACTATCTAACCCTTCTATGCCCCTCATAATGTAATTAACCTCTATCAGGTCACCCCTCAGCTTCCTTGGCTCCAGGGAAAAAAGTCCCAGTATATCCAATCTCTCCTTATCATTCAGACCCTCCAGTCCAGTCAACATTCTTGTGAATCTTTCCTGCATCCTCTGCAGCTTAATCACATCCTTCCTATAGTACGATAACCAAAATTGCACACAATACTCCAACTTCATACGCTAGATGTACATTATTCCCTGCAATGGGAATAATGTGAAGGTCTGGAGCATGTATTAGTGCTGCATTGGATTTGTTTGAATCTTGTTTCCACATTTTCTTTTATTTAAGAAAATAAAAAACATTTTATATAAAACGTTTTACATAAGATGTTTCAGAGCCAATGGATTATCCATCTCCCCTCAGTTATCCTGGAGGGTTCCCTTCAGCTCAGGGTTCTACTAACCAAATGGAAACAGAAGAGAGACCTCAAAAGTTATGTGGAATCCTGTGACAAAGTAATGTGTATTGCACCAGGGTGAGGGTGGGTGGAAGGAGCAGGAAGCAGTGGAGCAGACAGATTCACAATCTTCGTAAACTTAAGTTCAAACAAGCCTCTACTGCCTGGATCTGACATCACATGTTCTGCCTCTTCCCAATGTGCTTGCCAATCACATTGGTGCTCACTCCAACTGCAGCTGGATTTTATAAATTCAGTTTTCAAATCCCTCCATGGCCCCAATCTCCATAGTCTCACCTAGCCCACCAACCCCCTGAGATCTCTGTACACTTCTAATTCCAGACACTTAACCATCCCAAATGTAATCAGGCCAGCATTGGCAGCTGTGCTAGAGTTGGCATGGCCCACCCTGCCTCTCTACTAACTTGAGATCCTCCTCAGAACCTATTTTCTTGACCAGGCTTTTGGTCATCTATCTGAATATCTCCTTTTGATATCAAAGTTTGTCTGGTAACTGTCCAGTGATGTGCCATAGGGTGTTAATGCTGGGCTAAAAGGCATTTAGACAGGTGCATGGAGGGGGAAGCTTTAGAGGGATATGGGCCAAATGCAGGCAAATGGGTCTAACTCAGGTAGGCAACTTGGTTGGCATGGACGAGTTGGGCTGAAGGGCCTGTTTCCGTGTTGCATAATTGTATGATCATTGTGTATAAGGAGTATTTAAAGGTAGTTGTAAACTGTTTGAAGCCAAGGCCCAAGTCCCCTCTGTTACACTATACCCAGTACACAAGTAGAAAGAAGCTCAGGGAGTGGGAATAGCTGTTGATGTTGGACCTAGATAGAGAGATAGTGAGAGAGATAGTGGGGGGGGGGGGGGGGGGGGGAGGAGAGATCGTGTGTGAGTGACAGAGAGAGAGAGATCCAACCACAAGGATAATATGAAATCAGCTGTGGAGAGCACTGAGCGAGCTGACTGGTTTTCACTGGGAAGTAGTGATGTGGCAAGAAACCAAGGGGAAATGGAAAATGTCTGCACCAGTTCAGGATGAGCAGTCTAGGAAACATGGGGACTGATTTTACAATTGGTGTTAACCTCGGTGGATTAGATAGGTTGTGAGGAGGTCTGATAGGAGTTTACAGGATCATGACAGTTCTAACAGGGTAAATAGAGAGAAACTGTTTCCAATAGCAGATGGTTCAGGACTGGGGGCACAGATGTGAAGTGATGGGCTGAAGCTACAGAGGGGAAGGACAGGAAAGGTTATTTCCTGTGTAATTTAGTAATAATTTGGAACTGACTGTCTGTAAATGTGGTGAAAATAGAGTTAATCAGGGCTTTCATTAGAATCAGGTTTATTATCATTGACATACGTCATGAAATTTATTGTTTTGTGGCAGCAGTACAGTGCAAGACATAAAAATGACTGTAAGTTACAAAAATAAATAAATAGTGCAAAAAGGAATAATGAGGCAGTGTTCATGGACCGTTCAGAAATCTGATGACAGAGGGGAAGAAGCTGTTCCTAAAATGTTGAGTAAGGGTCTTCAGGCTCCTGAACCTCCTCCCCAATGGTAGTAATGTGAAGAGGGCATGTCCCGAGTGGTGAGGATCCTTAATGACGGATGCCACCTTCTTGAGCAACTGTCTCTTGAAGATGTTTTCGATGGCTGAGAGGGTTGTGCCCGTGATGGAGCTGGCTGAGTCTACAACCCTCTGCAGCCTCTTTCGATCCTGCGCATTGGCGCCTCCATATCAGGCGGTGATGTAACCAGTCAGAATGCTTTCTGCTGTATATCTGTAGAAATTTGCAAGAAATTTGCAGGGAATTAGAACAACAACTTACAGGGCACTGAGAAAGAGCAGCAGAATGAGACTGAGTAGATTTCTCTGCCAGCAGCTAGATGGGCTGAATGGCTGACTATCCCTTGATTCCAAGAAATGTGATGGTGCTGATTGGACAATGCAGGTTCTGAGAATCTGTAACTTAAGTAGAACCTGAGTAATTTGGTCTCAATTAGCAACTCACCCAGCTACAATTTAGGAGTCTCAGCCCATTTTAGAGTCAAAGAGTTGTACAGCACAGAAACAGGCCCTTCAGCCCACCACATCCATGCCGACCATTTTGCCCATCTACACTAATGCCATTTGTCCCCATTAGGATCGTATCCTTCTATGCCTTGCCTATTTAAGTGCCTGCCTATATTGCCTCATGTAGGTCATAATTATATCTGATTCCAGCATCTCCTCTGGCAGTGGGTTGCAGATATTAACTGCTCTCTGTGTTGGGGGGCGGGGGGGGGGGTGGAGAAGCAAAACATACCCATCAGATCCCCTTTAAAACTCCTTCCTCTCACCTTAGATCTATGCTGTCTTGTTTTTGAACCCCTATGATGGGAAAAAAGTTATTGACGATCTACCCTATCTCTATAGTCTTAGATACTTCCATCAGGTAATTTCTATCTTGCCTCGCTGGCTCTTTGAAGAGCATCTGTGCTTAGTTCAGCACCTCCTGTCCATTTTGTCTCATTGAGGAGCTCCTCGTCCTGCAGAACCTGTCCATCTCCTTCTGAAAATTGATTTCTGGAATCAGCTGGCTCTACTGTTTTGGGTGAACTGTTCCAGACCCAGCAACTCTGAGTGAAAAGATTTCTCCCCCTCCCCTCTTCTAGATCTTCTGTCACCTGATTCAATGTCACAGCTAGTAGAGTTACTGCCTCATAGCTCCATTGTCCCAGGTTTGATCCCGACCACGGGTGCTGTCTGTGTGGAGTTTGCAAGTTCTCCATGTAACCATGTGTGTTTCTCCCGAGTGCTCTAGCTTCCTCCCACATCACAAAGGCAGGTTAATTAGCTGCTGTGAATTGCCTTCATTGTGTAGGCCAGTGGTAGAATCTGAGGAGAATTGATGGGAATGTGGGGAGAATAGGGAGAAATTAATGGGGGAGTGCGATGGCTCTGTGAGCTAGCATAGACTTCATGGCCCGAAGGCCTCCTATATAATAAGGAAATATAGAATATAGATTTTGAGTCTGTGACCTCAGGTTATTGATCCACCCAGCACATGGAATGGATCGTCTTCCTCTCTGCTTCATCTGAAACCCCTCAACCATCTGGTTAGGTCACCTCTCAAGGCTCTTTGTTCCAAGGAGCACAGTTTCAAAATTTTCAGCTTGATAGTGATGCCCCCTTGTCCCTAGCAAATTGACTTTTTTTTTCTGGTGTATGCTGCAAAGCTCTCCACATCATTTCAGCTCAGCCTGACCTAGAGGTTAATAAAAGTGCAGCACGTCCTCTTTGCTTTTATACTCTGTGTGTAAATTGAAACAACTGGTATGTTCTTTTCATCAGCTCTTCAGCTTGCTGTCCGACTTTAAGGATCTAAGTATTTGGGCACCAAGGTCCCCATGCTCATTGACACATTTCAAAAGGTGCCATTTATAGTGAGCAGCCTTTCTAAATTAGTCCTCCCAAGGTGCATCGTGGTTCTCTGCATTGAGCCCCATCTGCCTTGCATCTGCTGAATGACACCACCCTGAAGCCTGTAACTGTCCTGATTGTACCTATAATGTTGACAACTTTAGTATCAACCGCAGACTTTATACAGCAGCTGCCTTCCACCGGCATTGATAAGGATTTATTGAATCATTTTAAAAATTAATGGGCTCTGTTCTTAATTGATTGGCAATAGGTAAGGGATGGGAAAAGGAATGAAGTACTCCATGGTAATCAAGGCCTGGTAGGTGACTGAGTTCGTTTTTGTGCTATCCTCTTGAAGTATTCTTTTATCCTCTGATTCCCTGCTCACATGCCATACTTGAGTGAGTGGTCAAGAAACTGGGTGACTTTTTTCAAGAGCTTCTTTTGAATCTTTTCCCCAGCGTCAAAATGTCTAATACTAGAGGGTGTGCATTTAAGGTGAGGGGGGGCAGTAAGTTCAAAGGAGAGGTGCGGGGCAAGTTTTTTACACAGAGAGTGGTGGGTGCCTGGAATGCGCTGCCAGGGGTGGTGGTGGAGGCAGATATGATAGAGGTGCTTAAGAGGCTCCTAGATAGCCACATGAATGTGCAGAGAATAGAGGGATATGGGCATTGTGTAGGCAGAAGGAATTGGTTTAGGTAGGCGTTTAATTAGTTCTGCACAGCATCATGGGCCGAAGGGCCTGTTCCTCTGCTGTACTGTTCTATGTTCTAATTGACTGCATCTGATCTTGGGAATCTCTTCACTCCCCTTCCCCCTCTGTCTATGGGGACGTAGCTATCATCTGTTCAATGCTAATTCACAAGAAGGCTACACAGGGAGCGTTAGTACATGAGTGCTCGCATTTCATCAGTCCAGTCCCCTGACCAAACTCTCCCCTTCCATTCACACGCGCCAAGCACAGCATTGTGTGGAAATTCAGCCCAGATGTGAGGGAGATGAAAGGGATCTGGATCAAATAGACTGTCAGTGAAGTAAGTGAGGCGCGCAATTTTCTTTCGTGTTTCTCACTGGTCTAGGAAGATGGCTGTTCTCTTCAAACAATTTTTATCCCTATTGATCTAAAATGAATTGAAAACAACAGTTCCCAACTTTGGAGTAAGTAATGAATCAAAACACCATTCCATTTTCTTTAACTAATAGAATGTATTTCCTAAATCTATCCCCACTGAATTTAGACCTCGTAGCAATTGGGGTTGGTAAATAGAAGCTCACTGAAGGCTTTGCAAACTCCTTTCAGAATAGTTTAACTGGCAGGGGCCCCAGTGGTGCACAGTTCAACTGTTTTCAGCATGCCTGGTGTGTTGTCAGTTTAACTTGCAGTCCTTTTCCTCTAATAAAGGGACTCGGGAAGGTAAAGTATCTTAAGAACATTTTTTCCTTCAATTTCATTTTTACCTGTCTGCCCAATTAATGCAAACCAGCAAGCTTTGCACCATCAGCTGTGGGTTGCAGTCTCAGGTCAGAACTGCCATCTTATGGTCATTGAAGGTACTACAGGGTTTCTGAATTACAGCAAAAATAAACTGCTGGAAGAACTCAGCGCATCAAGCAGCATCTGTAGAGGTAAAGGGATATTTAACATTTCGGGTCAAAACTCTCCACCAGGAGCATTCTGAATTACAGGTGGCATGGTTAGTAAGTTTGCGGATGACACCGTCATTGGTGGTGTGATGGACAGTGAAGGAGGTTGTCTGATGTTACAAAAGGACCCAGATCAACTGGGAAAGTGGGCAATAGAATGGCAGGTGGTATTTAACTCAGTTGTGCAAAGTGATAGATCTTGGGAAGTTAAACCAGGGCAGGATACACATAATGAATGACAGGGTCCTGGGGAGAGTGTAGAACAGAGGGACCTGGGGGTACAAAAGTACATATTTCCCTAGAAATAGCAACACAGACAGGGTGGTGAAGAAGGCGTATGGCAAGCTTGCCTTCATTGGCTGTGGCACTGAGTACAAGTGTTGGGACATTATGTTACAGCTACATAGAACGTTGGTGAGGCCACACCTGGAATATTGTGGGCAGTTCTGGCTGCCATACTGTAGGAAGGATGTGATTAAGCTAGAGAGGATGCAGAAAAGATTCACAAGAATGTTGCCAGGACTGGATGGCATGAATTGTAAGGAGAGATTGGATAGGCTGGGACTGTTTTCCCTGGAGCGAAGGAGACGGATGAATCTTATAGAAGTTTATAAAATCATGAGGGGCATAGATAAGGTGGATGGTCACAGTCCTTTTCCCAGAGTAGGGGAGTCTTTAAGAGGGCATAGATTTGTGAGAGGGGAAAGAAAGGCAAGTTTTTCACACAGGGAGTGGAGGGTATATGAAATGAACTGCCAGAGGAAGTGGTAGAGTCAGGTACAAATACAACATTTAAAAGACATTTGGATAAGTACGTGTATAGGAAATATTTAGAGGGATATGGGCCAAATGCAGGCAAATGGGACTAGTTCAGGAAGGCACCTTGGTTGGCATGGATGAGTCGGGCTGAAGGGCCTGCTTCTGTACTGCCTAACTCTATGACTCAGCTCTCAGCTTCAGATGTCCCAGAGTGTTTAACCACCAGTGAAATACTGTTAAAGTGTACTATCCAAGGAAGTTCCCACTCTAACAAATCTTAAAGCAGGAAACAACAGATGCTGAAACTAGAATGAAAGCAGAAAATACTGGAGGTACTCAGCATCTGTGGAGAAAGAAAAACAGAGTTAATTTTTCAGGCCAATGACCTTTCTGATGAAAGTTTATGAACTTGAAGCATTAACTCTATTTCTCTTTCCACAGATACTGCCTCTCCTGCTGAGAAACTTCAGTATTTTTTGTAAAAAGTCTCACTTTATCAAGGATTTTATCAGCTTATTGTAGTTAGTGTCATTTGTACATAGAGAAATCAGTAAAGTTTGATGGTTAAACAATAGCTAACTACTCTATACAAAAATCCCCATTCAGTGTAGGATAGGAAGTGCATACACTGATTGGTGTTGAGCAGGTTAGACTTCTGTCAGCATTTATCTGCCTTTAAGTACTTTCCAAGTTCCTGATACAATCCATACATTACACTTCACACTGGCAGATGTCCCATTATTTTACCTTTGTGTGTGTAGTGGCTGTTGGCTGCACTGACCCACAGACAATTGCACCTTTCTGTTTCCTGTCATCTACAAATTTGACTAACTTGTGTTGTGGTTCAGTGTCCAAGATTGCAAAGTGTAGTAAGAACAAAGCTAACCCTGGTAGTTGAAAGATTTAGTGTCATAGAGTCACACCGTATAGAAATAGGCGCTTCTGTCCACTGAATCACCAATCCTGCACAAATTTAATTTTATTGTCCCCATATTCTCCCTGTCAACTCCTTCAGATTCTACCACTCACCTACACATTAGGGGCAATTTGCAGTGGCCAGTCCTTCTCAGGCTGATTCTGATTTCTGGCTCAGGATTGTTAAATTTGTAATGGATTGGTGCATTTCTAAGGTGACAGGTTTATATCCCAAAGGGATTGGAAAGTACTGCATCGCTGTTCCCTCATCGTGATGGAGTCTACAGCCTGGAATTCCCAATGCAGCAGCTCTGTGGGAACACCTTCATCACATGGACTGCAGCATGTAAGGTTTGCCGCCATCAGCTTCTCAAGGGTAGTCAATGATGGCCATTGCCTGGCCTGCCAGTCATGCCCAGATCCCAGCAACTAACTGGGAAAGAGAATCAGTAATTGGAAAAGTAATCCAACCAGGTTCACTGCGGCTATACTGTAAACTAGGCAGGTTACAGTAATTGTCAGAATTAGGTTTATTATCACAGACATATGTCATGAAATTTGTTGTTTTGTGGTAGCAGTACAGTGCAAGACATAAAAATTATGATGTTACCGAAAAATAGTGCAAAAGAGGAATAATGAGGTAGTGTTCATGGACCGTTCAGAAATCTGATGGCAGAGGGAAAGAAGCTGTTCCTAAAATGTTGAGTGTGGGTCTTCAGGCTCCTGTACCTCCTCCCTGATGGTAGTAATGAGAAGAGAGCATGTACCGGTTGGTGAGGGTCCTTAATGATGGATGCTGCCTTCTTGAGGCACCACCTCTTGAAGATGTCCTCAATGATGGGGACGGTTGTGCCCATGATGGAGCTGGCTGAGTCTACAACCCTCTTCAGCCTCTTTCGATCCTGCGCATTGGAGCCTCCGCACCAGGCAGTGATGCAACCAGTCAGAATGCTCTCCACCGTACATCTATAGAAATTTGCAAGCGTCTTTGGTGACATACCAAATCTCCTCAAACTCCTAATGAAGTAGAGCCGTTGGCGTGTCTTCTTCATGATTGTATTAATGTGTTGGGCCCAAGATAGATCCTCTGAGATGTTGACGCCCAGGAACTTGAAGCTGCTCACCCTTTCCACCCTCAATGAGGACTGGTGTGTGTTCTCCTGACTTTCCTTCCTGAAGTCCACAATCAATTCCTTGGTCTTGCTGACGTTGAGTGCGAGGTTGTTGTTGCAACACCACTCAATCAGCTGATCTACCTCAGTCCTGTAGGCCTCCTCGTCACCATCTGAGATTCTGCCAATAACAGTGGTGTCATCAGCGAATTTATAGATGGCGTTTGAACTGTGTCTAGCCAGGCAGTTATGAGCGTAGAAAGAGTAGAGCAGTGGTCTAAGCACGCATCCTTGAGGTGCACCTGTGTTGATTGTCAGCAAGGAGAAGATGTTACCACTGATCCGCAGTGACTGTGGTCTCCCGATAAGGAAGGCGAGGATCCAGTTGCAGAGGGAGGTACAGAGGCCCAGGTTTTGAAGCCTGTTGGTTAGTACTGAGGGGATGATGGTGTTGAACGCTGAGCTATAATCAATAAACAGCAGCCTGATGTATGTTTTGCTGTTGCTCCAAAGCCGAGTAGAGAACCAGTGAGATTGCGTCCACTGGCAACCTGTTGTGGCAGTAGGAAAATTGCAGCGGGTCCAGGTCCCTGCTCAGGCAGGAGTTAATTCTAGCCATGACCAACCTCTCAAAGCACTTTATCACAGTAGATGTGAGTGCTACCAGGCGATAGTCATTGAAGCAGCTCACCCTGCTTTTCTTGGGCACCGATATGATTGATGCCCTTTTGAAGCAGGTGGGAACCTCCGATTGCAGCAGTGAGAGGTTGAAGATGTCCTTGAACACTCCAGCCAGTTGGTCGGCACGTTTCAGTACCCTGCCATCATTATAACACAGAAGGAAGCCGTTACTTACTCATTTCACCTAACTCTTTTGTCAATCACCTTCAAATATAACCCAATGTTGGAGGGTGTGGTTAATGAGGAGGAGACATGCACCAACAAATAAAGAGAGAAGGTTCCAGTGATGTACTTCATTTTGGACAGAGAGATGAGGAGATTATTCAGTCCTTAAAAAGTAAGAAATGAAGTAGGGATAGCAGAAGAAGAAAAACTAGGAGCAGGGGGTACAAGTCACTGAACAGAATAAAGTGTTGATCAGACGTTAAGAGTGCAAACCAATTTCATCTGGAGAAGCACAGAAGCCAAAAGTGCAGAATAATGTTACTTTCCCCCGGTTATAATGACCCAGGAGGCTATTCAGCCCAATGGGTCAATGCCAGCTCCCAGCAGAGCATTCCCATATGTCCTATTCTCCATCTCCTTATTATCCCTGCACTCCTACAACTCAGTCTCCCTGACATGTCCATCAACTTTCTGGAAAGGATGATGGGATAGCACTGCAGATGGTGTTGCTCCAGTGATCTGGGTTTGATCCCGACCTGCCAGGAGCTTGCATGATCTCCCTCTTACCATGTGCGTTTCCTCAGGGGCTCTGGTTTCCTTCCATATCCCAAAGACATGCTGCTTGGTAGGTTAATTGGCTGCTGTAAATTTCCCATTGTGTAGGTGGGTTGCAGGGGTTAGAACATAGAACACAGCACAGGAACAGGTCCTTCAACCCACAATGTCTATCCCAAACATGATGCCAAATTAAACTAAACCTCTTCCACCTGCACATGACCCATATCTCTCCATTCCTTGCATATTGATGAGCACTTGTGAGAGAGTAGGTTACCGGGAAAGAAATGGGGGAATGGGATTGGTGGGATAGTTCCAACATAGATTTGCTGGACCAAATGGCCTCCTTCTATGACATAAGAAAATGAGAAAAAGTATTGCTGTTGGACTTCACGTAGGGTCTAGTGACGGAACATGGAGACAGATGCATCAGTTACCCTGTAAGTCTTTAACTTCCGCATTCATTAGTGTGTGGTTTCATGTCCAGGACTTACTGAAGTTTCTTTCAGTAGCTGAAGGTCATTAGTTCTTGATCCCTGTTCTGACAAAGGGTCTTCAACCTGAAACCTTACTTCTGTTGCTTTTGCCTGACCTGCTGAATATTTACAACATTTTCTGGTTTTAATCCTGGCAGCACGGTATGGTAGTGTAGCGGTTAGCGTAATGCTATTACAGCGCCAGCGACCCAGGTTCAATTCCGCCCACCGTCTGTAAAGAGTTTGTATGTTCTCCCTGTGACTGCCTGGGTTTCCTCTGGGTGCTCCGGTTTCCTCCTACATTCCAAAGACGTAGGAGCTGTGGGCATGCTATGTTGGCGCCAGAAGAGTGGCAACACTTGCGGGCTGCCCCCAGCACATTCTCAGTAACACAAAAGGAAAGCATTTCACTGTGTGTTTCGATGTACATGTGACTAATAAATAAGTTTCTTGTCTTATTGGCCCTGTTATATGAGATCCAGAGGTTTGAGCTCATAATGTCCACCAGATGGTGCTGCTGGGCTATGAGCAGGGCCTCCAGGAATGTCTTCTTCAGGAGAGGAAAGCGTGATTGGGTTTGATGCTGTTCATTAGTAACCACAGTTTTCGTAAGTTATGATCTACTCCGTTTCCTGACACTATATGGGGAACCCAGAATTTTAAAGTAGTATTTTTAATCCAACCATTTTATTTTGGCTTTCCATCATTCCTTCGATATTCCTCAGTCACAGTCACAGAGCACACTGAGTCCACGCTGACCACCAGCCACCCATTTTACATTACATTAATCCTTCGTTTTTTATTCTTTCCACATTCTCATCAATTCTCCCCAGATCCTACCACTCACCCACACACTGGGGGCAATTTACTGCGGCCAATTAACCTACCAACCTGCATGTCTTTGGGATATGGGAGGAAACTGGAGCACCCAGAGGAAACCCACACAGTCACAGGGAGAACATGCAAACTCCACACAGACAGCACATGATTGAATCTGGGTCCCTGGTGCTGTGAGGCAGCAGCACTACCAACTGTGCCACTGTGCTACCTTCTGTAAAGCTCACTGCATTCAAAATCGTCTGGTAACTTCAGATAATCATTCCGCATTTACACATGCTCCAGCCTCTTACACTATCACACCTGTCACCATTTAACCTCTCCTGCCCTCCGCCCTATCACGCACCTTCACCTTCTCCTTTGTTCCCACCAGCCCTCCCACTGTGTCTTAAAACCTGTTTATCGCTAACTATTTTCAGTCCTGTTGCAAGGTCATTGACCTGAAACATATACCCTGTTTTTCTGCACTGATACTGCCTGAGCTGTTGAGTAGTTCCACTACACTCAGTCGTGATCCAAGACAGGTGTTGTGCCCTTGATGTGTTTGATAGCATTGATGAGAAGTCTTGAAGTGGAAGGTTTTCTCCTCGGTTTTTGCTCTCTCCATTGAGAAAACTCTAGTCTCTGCTCTCTGCTGGAACAAGGTTAAGGGACTCACTAATGGACTATCAACGGGTCAAAATCACCCAAGTGTTTTTTTTCTCCTACTTATTCTAATATCTGTTACACCACACCATTAATGGGCGCTTGGGAGCTGGTCTCCTGATCATCCAATTGAGCCTTTGGATGGACTGAGGATTACTGAGAAGGAATTGAATTTAAGATCTTCTTGGTCAATGAAGTAAGGAGGGGGAAACATGGCAGCCAACTGGAGCACCCCAAAGAGCTCAAATCTCTGGACCTAATACAATGGGACAAATCTTGCTGGTGGGAATTGCCCATTCAGGCGAGAATGGATGGCTTTCAGCCATTGAGGAAAGCTTCATTAAGTCTTGGGCAGGTGACCACATGCTAATGAGTGCAGGAGTCCAAGACTTGCTGGGTGACTGATGCGCCTAGATTCAATGTGGAGTCCCAACAATAAAGCCCAGTCTTCATATTTTCTAACACCATGGAAGAGACCATTCATCCCATTGAATCTATACTGGTTCTCAGAGCAATCAGAGCAATCCCATCAGAACTTTGTTATATTGGCAGAGGAGTAAATATTAGCTAGGAAATCAGGAGAATTGCTTTGCTCTTTCCAGCAGTCTCTCCATCATCTCCCAGACTGGAGCACCATGATAGAAGTGCAGTGAACCATCATCTTAATCAGGTACCTCAAGTTCTGGAGTATGGCATGAATTCTTGCATCCATGGTCTTCCGGAGTTGAGACTCTTAACACTAAGATAAGATATCTTTATTAGTCACATGTACATCGAAACACACAGTGAAATGCATCTTTTGCGTAGACTGTTCTGGGGGCAGCCCGCAAGTGTCGCCACACTTCCGGCGCCAACACGGTATGCCCACAGCTTCCTAACCTGTACATCTTTGGAGTGTGGGAGGAAACCGGAGCACCCAGAGGAAACCCACGCAGACATGGGGAGAATGTACAAAGTCCTTACAGACAGCGGCCGGAATTGAACCCGGGTCGCTGGCGCTGTAAAGCGTTACGCTAACCGCTACACTACCGTGCTTGCCCATTAAACAAGGACCATTGTTTGGTTGAAACATGAGAAGGTCAAGTTAAGGATTTTTTATGAAATATCATAAGATATATTGAAGACTTCTTGAAATATTTTCCACCCATGTCCTTCATATAGCTTTTGACCCTAAATGGGGGATGTCAGGGGTACGTTTTTTTACACAGAGAGTGGTGGGTATGTGGAACGCACTGCCAGCAGAGGTTGTGGGGGCAGATACATTAGGGACATTTAAGAAACTCTTAGATAGACACATGAATGATAGAGAAATGGAGAGCCATGTGGGAGGGAAGGGTTAGATAGATCTTAAAGCAGGATAAAATGTCGGCACAACATTGTGGACCGAAGGGGCTGTACTGTGCTGTAATGTTCTATGATGTAATGTTATGGTTGAAGAAGTTGGACAAGTTTGCAAGATAAAAGGAACTGGGTTGTGTAATCATGGTTTCCTGCTCAGCTCTGCAACCAAAGATATTCTGCAACTGCAAGGCCCTTGGGTACATTACAAGACTGAGGGGTGACTGGAGGCTGCTGGGATTAAAGGTTTGGATGGGCTGTAGGAACATGGATAAATCTTGCTCTGCCCTCCTGCAATCCTGATCTCCCAGACATCCATAAAAATTAAAACCATTGGTCCCAGACGTTATCCTGGAATGTATCTGTTGGGAATGTGGCATCTGCCTATCTGTAGTCACACTCATGATACCACGGTCGAGGACTGAGAATTTACAACCAATGTAACATGCTGCAGTAAGTTATATTGGCCAGAAGGTAGACCTTGTGAATCACTGTAGGAGCTGTGGCTGAAATCTGGGCCAGTTGGTAAAGTATGGTGTCAGATGAGAGTTGAGAGTAACAGATCCCACTGACTGTTCTGAGTTGCATTATTTGAACTGTATAAATAAAGCGTGTCAATGCAGATCAGAGATATCACAGTTCAGGTACTGTAATTTAAAACATTTCCAGATGAATCTTTGACAATTGGATTGCCCCAGAGGTATTTCAACTTCATCAGCCTAAGTGGTTAATTCCCTATTTATCACGGAGAGAATTTACCTTTGAGGTTTACTATCAGACAGTGTTGACTTGCCAGCATGTGTCAGTGTAACTGTGCTGGTAGTGGTTATTTTTAAATCACCAGTTGGACTGCCGTGGCATTGCATGTGGCAAGTCATTGTCCATATCAGGCAGGTGGGGCGGAACATGATGAAGAAATGGAAGGCTGCAGGAGAAGGGGAACTGGGATTAAAATTGGTTTATTGTTGTCACTTGTACCGAAGTACAGTGAACAGCTTGTCTTGCATACCATTCATACAGATCCATTCATTACACAGTGCATCAAGGTAGTACAAGGGAAAACAATAACAGAATGCAGAATATAGGGTAACAGCTACAGAGCAAGTACAGTGCAGGTAGGTAAGATAAAGTATCTTTATTAGTCACGTGTACATTGAAACACACAGTGAAATGCACCTTTTGCGTAGAATGTTCTGGGGACAGCCCACAAGTGTCATCATGCTTCCGGCGCCAACATAGCATGCCCACAACTTCCTAACCGTATGTCTTTGGAATGTGGGAGGAAACCCGAGCACCCGGAGGAAACCCACGCAGACACAGGGAAAACACACAAACTTAATGTGCAAGGTCATAACGAGGTAGATTGTGAGGTCAAGAGTCCATCTCATCGTACTAGGGAACTGTTCAATAGTCTTATCACAGCGGGAGTTGGGATTGGAGGATGAGGTGGGCTGGAAGGCCAAGGATAAAAACCGAAAGGAAGGCAACGACAGACTTCCATTCCTGAGGTTTGCTTGCTTATAAAATTAAAGGCTGTCCTGTCCACCCCAATGCAAACTCAAAGTCCACAGACTGGTAGTATTTTTGGTATCTGAATCCAACACAGACAGCTCAGGTTGAGTGGCCAGTTTGTACTGCATTCATATAGCACTTCTAATGACCTGATATACCTTCCAGACCATGGAATACCTGGACTGCATCTCACTCTTCCCTACCTCTTTCCCACTTCTTTCCCAAATTCCAGCCTCAACTTCTCGCCACGCTGCATAAATTCATTGTAAAAGGAAAGTTTGCATTATACAGCACCTTCATTTACTGGGCTAGAAACCTGAAGTGTGGACCACTGACCCGAAGGCATGAGTTCCAATCCTATCATCGTAGCTGAAGAATTTAAAATAAATCTGGAATAAAAAAAAATTGGTCTCTGTGATGGTGTCCCACACACAAGTTGTTAGAATCAGACCTTGAGCCATCCCAATGAACATGATTGACACTGGGGTGCCTGTGTAATGTTGAAAACCACACAGCAATGTCCCACAAACCGATGTTTGGGGGAGGGGGAAAAGGTTTGAGGGAATAGTAGCCGGTACAAGTGAATGAGCATTGGGGAGGGGTGTTGCTGAAATACTGCTCATGGGGAAGAATGCACAAGTGGCCGCTGTATATGAGGAGGGGAGGGAAGACAGACCTCCAGAGTCGAAGGGAGAACAGGTGGTCAGAATTGGTGGGAAGGGGGAGGGAGCAGAATTATTACGGAAAAACATTTCAGGAGGCAAAGTCCATTTTGGTGGTGGAATTTTGGTGTTGGGGTTGATGGTCTCTGGGCTGTGGATTAGAGAGATCAACACTTGTTCCAACAGGAGAAGCGAGGTTGTTCAGTGGAGTGGGATAGAAAGAGTGCTGATGTTCTGGAGAGGGTTATCCTAAGCTGAGGCTTCACTGTAGAGCTGCCATGTCTGGAGTGCTTGAAGGGTGGAATGGGAAAGGACGTGATGAGGCCCTGGGTTGGATTGCAATTATCTCAGAGAATGGGAGGGCGCAGTGAGGGTGCGGAGGTCAAGAGGGCATTTGATGTGGTGGGGATGGCGGCGGGGGAAGAACACTGGCGGGGCAAGTGTGTTGCTGGTGACTGCGGGCTCCTGTTATAGGAAAACATGCATGTGATCAGGAGTCCAAGAGGAGTGGGAGAGGTGGCCAGTTGAGTGGAAGTGGCTGGTATTGGGAGTTGATGGGGGAAGTGGGGGATGGGGAGAGAGAGGAATAAGACAGTTTTAGAGAGAATTTCAAAGGAAGCTCCCATCAATGGTTGAATGAGCTTCGTGGTGTTCAGGAGAGCATGTGGGTTAGAGGACCTTTTTGATTGGAAGCTCCGGGTGTCAGTCAGGAGTCATGAAGATCTTCCAAAAAAACGCAACAGCCCTACTCAAGATTGAGGGTGTGCCACGATAACACAGAATGTTACCTGGGCAAGAAATGTGCCAATGTCTACAAAGCAACAAACAACAGTCAAGCAAACAATACTTATTGTCATTTAAGGTTAAGTGGCTAGTTCTCATAACAGTGGCCGAGTTCAGCAGCGATTTGCCTGCAAAGGCTATTAGGCATAAGATTTGCCTGACGCTGAACCATTGAGAATTTAAAGCAAAGCTATATATAAATTGAAAAGAAATTGGTTAAAAAATGTACCATCTCCCTGGTCCCTCCCCATTCTCTAAGACCATTGTTATCTCATCACCATGGAGCTTCATTACAGCCTCTGTAGTGTCAACTTTAACCTGCTCCTTTGTAAAATTCATCTTCCTTTGATTGCACAATAGTGCCACAGTGACACAGTTAGTGCTGTAGGGACCCCAGTTGAATTCTGACCTCTGGAGCTGTCTGTGTGAAGTTCGAATGTTCTACCTGTGTCTGGGCGGGTTTCCCCAGCTGCTCTGGTTTCCTCCAGCACTCCAAAGATGTGTAGGTTGGTAGAATAATTGTCCATGGTAAAGTTGTCCCTCTTGTGCAAGTGAGTGGTAAAACCAGGGGTGGGGCAGAGTTGAAGGAAATGTGGGGAGAATACAATGGATTAGTGCCGGAGTAATGCAAGTGGGTGCTTGATGGTTAACACAGACTTGATAGGCTGAAGGGCTTGTTTCCATGCTGTATGACTCTATGAACATTACCGGCCTCACCCAAGCAACATTGACCTATTTACGTTGAGGTGAAATGACTCAGGGTTTTTCTCTGCATTCTGAAAAGGAACGTTGTGACCCACTTAGCAACTGTGATAAGTAACAAATACAACTGAACTCACTGTGCCCAGAGGGTGTGGATATCAAGACAAAAGACACAGCTCGTAGAGGTAAATTAACAGAGAGAGATGATGGAAGATCACGCCCGGGATCTTTAAGTTTGAAGTAATGTAGTGGAATCTGTGAAGTTTGGTTGAAGAAATATTTTGTGAATATTTACATTAAATACGCTATTCACGTCACAAATTGCAGAGACACGGGTTAAACATGAGCCATAACCTCTATTTATATTGCACCTTTAACGTGGTAAGATGTCCCAAAGTGGCTCAGAGGAACATAATCAAACTGAATTTGGTGTTGAGTTGCATAAGGTGATGTTCTAGTTGATGGCCAAAACCTGGCTCCAAGAGGTAGATTTTGTGGAGAGGTTTATGGAGGAAGTTCCTGGGCTTGGTGCCTATCAGCTGAAGGCACTGCTGCCAGTGGCAGAGTGATTAAGTTCAGGGGTGATCTAGTGGCCAGAATATGGCACTGATATCTTGGGGGTGAGAGGTACTGAGGGACATGACAGTAGAGGGGTTAGTCAAGGATAAGAATTTCAAAAGGAAAGAGTTTCTGACAAATCTCCACTTTGAAAAGTTATCAGTGAAGGGAAGCAGACCTCAGCAGCTTCAGCCAAGTGAGAAGTGCAGCCAGTGACAGGTGGAGAGTCGAGGACGGTTGGCGATTAAGACAACCCCACGTGTAGGAAGTGTCTCCGCTGCAGCAGCTTGAGACACTGAGGCACGTTCACAAGGCTGACCATTTCATGGATTGCACGTTTCGGGAGGTGGTCACACTGCAGCGTAAGAGTGCGCAGGCAGAGAGAGAGAATGGGTGATTGCTGGACTAGGGATAGTCCAGGAATGGCCCGAGCATTTTGCTCACTGAAAGATTTTCCCCCACGGCTCCTGACGAGGGCATGGTTCTTCAGTGGAGTGCATCCGGAGTCAAGATCATGGGCTGACAATTGACTCGACTGCACAAAAGAGGAAAGAGCAGAGTGAGGGAGCAATAGTGACAAGGGATACAATTATTAAGGAGACAGGCAGGCTTTTCTGTAGCTGTGGAGGAGATGGCAGGATGGTATGGAGTCTCCCAGGTGCCAGGATTATCGACGGCACTGAATGATTCAGAGCCTAGTATGGAGGCTCCAATGCACAGGATCGAAAAAGGCTGCAGAGGGTGTAGGGTCAGCCAGCTCCATCATGGGGGCAACCCTCCCCACAATTGAGGACATCTTCAAGAGGTGGTGCCTCAAGAAGGTGGCATCCCTCACTAAGGAATCCTCACCATCTGGGACATGCACTCTTCTCGTTACCATTGAGGAGGAAGTACAGGAACCTGAAGAACCGATTCAGGAACAGCTTCTTCCCTTCTGCCATCAGATTTCTGAACGATCCATGACCCCATGAACACCACCTCGTTATCCCTTTTTTTTTGCACTATTTATTTATTTTTGTAATTTATGGTAATTTTATCTCTGCACTGTACTGCTGCCACAAAACAACAAATTTCACGTCATATAAGTCAATGATAATAAATCTGATTCTGAGAATCATCTTGAACAGAGAAGATGGAGAGGGCAAAGGTTACGGCCCACATTGGTACCAGTGATGTAGGTCAGAGGAGGGGTTAGGTCCTGCAAGCAGAATTTAAGGTACTAGAAAAGAGATGAAAAAGCATGACTTCTCAGAGTCATCATCTCAGGATTACTGCCCATTGCCACGTACTGACTAGTACAGAATTAAGAGGATAGAGCAAATGAGTGTGGGGAGAGGGTGAAGCAGGGAGGGCTTCAGATTTCTGAACTTTGGGACCATTTCTGGGTCAGGTGGGAGGTGTACAAGATGGACAAGTTTGGACCTCAGCAGGACCATGACCAACCTCCTAGCAAGGGTATTTGCTACTGCTTCTGTGGAGGGTTTCAACTAGCTTGCAAGGGGATGGAAACCTGAGAGGAGAGTTAGGAGAAAGAGAAACGTAGATGGAAGTTAGAAATAAGCAAAATAAACAGGCAACAGAAACAAAGGCAGGAAACAAGTAGAGTCAGAGTATGGGAAAATGTTACAAGGCTAAACAGAGTCATAGAGTTGTAGAGCACAGAAACTGGCCCTTCATCCCACTACATCCATGCTGGCCTTTTTGTACATCTACACCAATGCCATTTGTCTGCATTAGGTTGGTGTCCTTCTATGTCTTGCCTATTTAATTGTTGGTCTAAATGCCTCTTAAACATAGTGATTGTATCTGATTCCACCCCCAACTCTGGCAGCACATTCCAGATATCAACAATTCTCTAAGTAAAAAACTTACCCTCAGATCACCTTTAAAACTTCTACCTCTCACTTTAAACCAATGTCGTCTTGTTTTAGATTTTGATTACCTTCCCTATCTGTGCCTCTCATAGTCTTGTATACTTCTACCTCCAACCATCTCCATCGCTCGAGGGAAAACAAGCCCAGCCTATCCACAATCTCTCCCCATAACTAAAGTCCTCCAATCCAGGCAAATTGTGGTGAATCTCCTTTGTACACTCTCTAGTGCAGCCACATCCTTTCTGCAGTGTGGTGACCAGAACTGTACACAATACTCCTAACTTGAGCCTTGCAGATGGTGGACAGGCTTTGGGGAGTTAAGAGGTGAGTTCCTCATTGCAGAATTCCTAGCTTCTGACCTGCTCTTGTAGGCACATTGTGTATATGGCTACTCAAGTTTAGTTTCTGATCAATGCTACTCCCCCAGGATATGATAGCAGGGGTAGTCATTGAATGTCAGAGGACAATAGCTAGATTTTCTATTCTTAGATATAGTCATTACTTGGAATTTGTGTGGTGCAAAGTTATTTGCCACCTATCAGCCCAGGCCTGGATATTGTCCAAGTCTTGCTACATTTGGATGTGGACTGCTTCATTATCTGAGGAGTTGCAAATGGTGCTGAGCATTGTGCAGTCACCAGTGACCGTCCCTACTTCCGACTTGACAATTGAAGGAAGGTCAGTGATGAAGCAGCTGAAGATGGTTGGGCCTAGGACACTACCCTAAGGAACTCCTGCAGGGATATCCTGTGGCTGAGATGATTGGTCTCCAACCACCACAGCCGCCTTCCCTTGCGCTGGGTATGATTCCAACCAGCGGAATGTTTTCCACTAATTCCCATTTTTAGCCAGGGCTCCATGACACTATATTCGATCAAATGCTGCCTTGTTGGACAAAGGGCAGTTACTCTCACTTCACCTCTGGAATTCAGCTCTTTTGACCATGTTTAGACTAAGGCTGTAATGCAGTCAGGAGCTGAGTGATTTTGGTGGAACCCAAACTGAGCTTCTGGGAGCAGGTTATTGCTAAGCAAATGCCCCTATATGGCACTATTGAGCATCCCTTCCATTACTTTGCTTATGACTGAGGGTAGACTGATGGGTGGTAATTGGCCAGATTGGAATTGTTCTGCTTCTTGTGGACAGGACATACTTGGGCAATTTTCCACATTGTTGGGTAGATACTAGTGTTGTAGCTGTATAGGAAGAGCTTGACTAATTGGGCAGCAAATTCTGGAGCACAGGTCTTCAACCAATGATCCACCCAAATTGCCATCTGATCTATATCCTGCTGTAGCATTTGACAACAGTGAACTCCCAAATCCCTGTTATACACCACTAGTCACAGACTTCCAGTCAGAAAAATATTCACCATTACCCTCTGCCTCCTCTCACCAAGCCAACTTTGAATCCAATTAGCCAGCCCACCTTGGATCCCATGTGTATTAACTTTCTGGATCAGCCTACCATATAGGGTCTTGTATCTATGCTTTACTAAAGTCCACATGAACAATATCTACCACTGTGTTTTCATCAACATCCTTTGTTATCTCTTCTGTTATCTCCTCAAAAAACTCAGTTGAATAATGAGGCAGGATTTCCCCTGCACAAAGCCATGCTGACTATCCCTAATCAGTCCCTGCCTTTCCAAATGTGGGACATAAATCCATTTCTCCAATAATTTCCCTATCACTGATGGAAAGCTCACTGGTCTGTGATAAACCTTTGGACTTACCTACCCCCTCCCCCACAACCTGTGGAAACTCGGTCATTGATTGCATCCACAACTGGGAGCAATAGATTTCTGTATATTAGAGGATTCATGGCATGTGGGGATAGTGCAGGAAAGTGATGTTGAGGTAGAAGATCACCTGTCGTCTTGTTGAATGATGGAACAGGCTCAAAGGGCCGAATGGCTTCTCGTGCTCCTACATCTTATGCTCTTATTGTTTAACTGGGAACTAGCATAGGTCAGCAAGTGCTTGTTGGGACATGGGGTGGCAGAGTCTGGCAGAAGCTCAAGGAGGGTGGAGACGCCAGCCTGGAGTGCATTGGAATGGTGAGGTATCAGAGTTTAAGCAGCAGGGGTGGAGTTGGGCAGCGTCACAGAGATGGAAATGGGAGATAGCACAGATTTTAAGTCCAGAGTTCATCTCAGAGTCAAGTTTGACACTGAGGTTAGTTAATTTCAGATATTTGCCAAAGAGAAGGATGGGTTTGGTTAAAGAACTGTATCAGTAACACATTCCATTATCCAGCACCATGTACATTGTGTTCACTAGCTTTCCAACTGATCTCTTTGAAGGTGAGGTTGCTGTGACTGGATCAGTGCTTGTATCTGAACAGGAGCAGAAAAGAAGGGTGTGCAAGATCCCTCAAACAAGCTCATTTTCTTTTGTTATAGAACCAGCAATCACATTCTACACAAGAACCTGACTGGTGCCTTCAACATTTAATGAAGTCAGAAATGGAAATGACACAAACATGGGGGGCACTTCCCCCTTAATATGTTGTATTATAGACACACCACTCTGACCCTCCCCACCTTTTTCCAACAGCATCCCAGAGAATCCTGATGATCTCTGATTATAACATGGGCATGCATTGAACTGACAACCACATTCCCATACACGTCCCCTGCAAACTCTGGCTTGTAAGTTTGTAAATGTGATTTGCCCCTCCTCCTCCTCTGTTCTGAGATATTTGCCATTCACATCGCTTTGACTTGCTAATATGACATTGACATGACTTTTTTGGTTTCAGTGATTCTGCTGAGAATGTGACAGGAATTGTGTGCCTGATGGGCTCTAATAATATGCATGAGAACGTTGCCTGTGGAACTGTAGAATTGCCTGTCAAGGCACAGAGCTCTCACGCACACAAAGCAGCTTCCTGAACTCAGCTGACTGTGATTTTAATTGTAAGAGTTTCTCTAGATTGTTAGAGTAACACTTAAGTTGTACAAATTTCTCTATGTGTCTTGCTAGAAAGGTTTTAGTACATTTTGAAAGAAATACGGGCAAGGTTTCTGCCAAGTCATTAACAATGCATTGCACCCTCAGGGAAACTCAGTAACAGTTATCTCCAGGAGCAGAGGGAAAGATTGTGTGCGGGTGCTAGGAGGAAGCCAGTGAGCCTTTTAACATCTGTGTGAGCAACTTTACAGTGATTGCAGCCAGGGTGACAGAAATTCTTGGTGATTCCTCCTGTCTTTGTGATTTTGTATAAGGATGTGAATATTATTACTGAAAACCAGAGGGTCTAAAAATTGCTCTGCCTCCTTTTTTGATGGGTAATCCTAAGGCTGCTTATGAAAGTTGAGCACAGAGCTAAAACTTCATTTGCAGAGGTCACAGAACAGTGTCATTGGGTTATCTGGTGTAACCCTGCGCTGAACCTAACATTGCAGGTTGCAAGCCAGTGTTCCCTATTGGCCTGTTTCAAACTCTCAGCATGTAGCCCAGCAAGTGTGATCTATGCAGACAGCTCCTGAAGGGACATAGCACAATACAAGCAGTTCTACTCCATCTATGGAATGATGTTTCTACTTAAATACATGGACACTGCAATAATGGGAGGTTGGTGGGAGAGGGCTCCCAAGGGGTTGGTGTGACCTGAACAGGCCTTTAAAGACCAGTGCCAGTAGAAGGCATATCCTTAATGGGTGGGAGCCATCCCCTCCCCCACCCCCATAGCAACAGCCAGTTGCTCCTGGAGGAGACACAAGAGACTGCAGATGCTGGAATCTTTAGCAACAAACAAGATGCTGGAAGAACTAGGTGGTTCAGGCAGCATCTATGGAGGAAAGTGGACAGTCAATGCATGAGGTTGTACCTGAGGTTAGGATGATGACTGTCATTTGTGTGCTGATCCTTTAAACAACACAGTTTCGGGGAAAGTGGGGTTGATGCAAGCTTAGTTGTTCTGTAAGTCAGTACTGCCATGCGTAAGATCTGTGACGTGGGGAATATCACAGCAGAGGAATTTTGCGTGTGGCTTTACTGTTGGTATTTGGGTGAGTTTTACGATGGCAAAACAGTGCAAGAAGGAACAAATCTCACCACAAAGTGAGGGGACAAATTTTCCGTAAGTCACCAAGGCATCCAGAAATATGCACCAAGTTGCTCTGCATTAATCCAATTTTCATCTGCATAGCACTACAGTTTCTAGGGTTTGTGTGGAAAAATATCTAGCCCTCCATTTAGGCTATCTACTTTCAGCACTAGGCGCCTGGATGTTGGGTATAGGTCAAGTAGGTTTACAGCACAGTAAATTTAGACCCACACACAAACAGGCAGGGAATAGAGCAATACAGACTATGTGCAGGTAGATGGGGTTAGTTAGATTGGCATCATAGCACAGGCATGATGGTCTGAAGGGCCTCTTCCTGTGCTGGACTGTTCCATATCTAATTCTGCAGTGACCCACTGAGAGTTACCAGCCACAATTCAACTGTCCAGTAATTTCCCAGGTGCCTCATCAAATATGATTACCAGTAAAGAGTAGTTTAATGCTGCAGCACATGGCCACTGAACCTTGAGGCTGACTTGAGAGGCTAACACACAAGATTAATATCCCCTCCTCACCCTCTTCCCTATATTCCATGGTTCACTGTCCTCTCCTATCAGATTCCGTCTTCTTCAGCCCTTTGTCACTTCCACCTATCACCTCCCAGCTTATAGAACATAGAACATTACAGCACAGTACAGGCCCTTCGGCCCACAATGTTGTGCTGACATTTTTTCCTGTTCTAAGATCAATCTAACCCTTCCCTCCCACATAGCCACCTATTTCTCTATCATTCATGTGTCTATCTAAGAGTCTCTTAAATGTCCCTAATGTATTGGCTGCCACAACCTCTGCCAACAGTGCATTCCACGCACCCACCACTCTCTGTGTAAAGAAACTTACCCTGACATCCCCCTTATATCTTCCTCCAGTCGCCTTAAAATTATGCCCCCTCGTGTTAGCCATTGTCGCCCTGGGAAAAAGTCTCTGACTGTCTGCTCGATCTATGCCTCTTATCATCTTGTACACCTCTATCAAGTCACCTCTCATCCTCCTTCTCTCCAAAGAGAAACGCCCTAGCTCACTCAACCTATCCTCATAAGACATGCTCTCCAATCCAGGCAGTATCCTGGTAAATCTCTGCACCCTCTCTAAAGCTTCCACATCCTTCCTATAATGAGGCAACCAGAACTGAACACAATACTCCGTGTGGCCTAATCAGAGTTCTATAGAGCTGCAACATTACCTCACGGCTCTTGAATTCAATACCCCGACTAATGAAGGACAACACACCATACACCTTCTTAACAACCCTATCGATCTGCACAGCAACCTTGAGCGATCTATGGACGTGGACCCCAAGATCCCTCTGTTCCTCCACACTGCTAAGAGTCCTGCCATTATCCTTGTATTCTGCCTTCAAATTCTTCTCCATTAATGTCCCACAAACCTGAACTGGATTTGAACCTAGTGTCAGAAGTCCTATTCTCCTATAACAATGCTCTGCCAATTCAGTACTCCACACTATTATTCACTATCATTAAACCAAGCCTGTTCTGTATCTCCTGTTAGCTACAGCTGTAAAGAAGTCTCCTATCTTGTTGATATTGGATTATTTCTGCATTAACAAAAATGCAGTTTATCCAAAATTGTGCACATGATTTAATTTTTCTGAAGCTAAAGCTCTCTAATGACATTTTATTAAATTTGTTTATGTCTATTAAACATAAGGCAGGATTCAAGCTTGATACGTTCCTGTCAGGAAGGCAGCCATAATTAATTTCAAAAATTGCTATTCACTCATGCAAAGCTTTCTGATTGAAGTGTATTCAGTGCATTTGTACTTTAGAGCTCTGTTCACCAGTTAAGGATTTTCTGATGGGTTTGGATTTAATCCAGTGGAAACTTATGGGTCTCTGTTTACTTAACCCTTTGTGGTAACGGTGTTTAATCAGCTTTTGAGTGCTTTAGAAGCACTTTGGAGAGTGTGCAATGGAATGGGTTTGGCACTTTATCATTGCAAACCAGCGATATGCTGAGTCCAGCTAAGGGTGATATATGATATATTAACAGCTTAACTGGGCCAGTAACTGGAACTGTGAGTCCAAGCAGTCAGAACTGTGAATCCAAGCAGTCAGAGGCTGGGTATCCTGAGGTGAGTGAGGCTCACCATCTGAGTTCCCAAAGCTTTTACGCCATCCATGGTACGGGGTTAAGGGTGCATTGGTAGATATTTATTTAGATAGATATAGATCGATATTTATTTATTAGTCACATGTACATCAAAATACACAGTGAAATACACCTTTTTGCATTACTGAGAATGTGCTGGGGGCAGCCTGCAAGTGTCACTGCTTTTTCTGGCGCCAACAAGAGCACGCCCACAGCTCCTAACCTGTACGTCTTTTGGAATGTGGGAGGAAACCGGAGCACCTGGAGGAAACCCATGCAGACACGGGGAGAACGTACAAACTCTTTACAGACAGTGGCCGGAATTGAACCTGGGTTGCTGGCGCTGTAATGGCGTTACACTAACTGCTACACTACCGTGCCACCATTGAAATAGTCTTGTGTTTGGATGAGCTCAAGGTCCCACAAGAAGTTCACCATCATCCTCGACGGAGCAGTCCCCTTGGGTGGCACTCATCCACTGCCTTAAACATTCACTTCCTCTGTCACCAGTTACTCACCAATGCTATTCCGATAGTACCTCCAAAATTCCTTGTGCAACAGTGGAAAATTGTTCACACCATCTGAGGCACACCATCATTGGAACTCTCAGTTCAAACCATAATACCACTTAATCTGGAGCAACACAATTTAAAGGAGACCTCACTGAGAAGGCTGGGCTGCTTTAATCTACTTACCTTGCCCACCTACCTACAGGTACAAAGCCACAGGTAGGTGGGCAAGGTAAGTAGATTAAAGCAGCCCCACCCTGCTCAGTGAGGTCTCATTTATGGCGTTTATACACCTCATGATCCTCACCCCAACTCCCCTCAAGCCTCTTCATCCCACCAAGCCGTAATCCTCCAATGTTATGTCTGAGGCTCCGGTTCCAATTCCAGACCAATAGAGTTTCTTCCCCTTCTAACCCCTGGAATGGAGGTAACTTACAGTGGACCCCCTGGTAACTCCCTGCAGCAGAAGATGGGGTGAGATACCTCACCAGCTGTAGTTTCATGTCTGACATAAGTTACAAGGAGCAAAGAGGCCAGTATCAGGATAGTGCAGAAGTCATCATGTCTTTGTTGTGTTTTTCAGGGGCATCATGTATGGCTTTGTCCTGGGGATGACCCAGCTGGGACAACTGGACAAGCTGGACTTCTATTTCACCGACTGCCTATTCTTTGGAGCTCTGATTTCAGCCACTGACCCAGGCAAGTAAAGAAGGAAAAAGCAGCGCAGATGGCAGGAGACAGCCTTCCGTGGGATCTCCATGCTACTGCCACAGTGTGATTGTTAACTCAAATCCCTGTCAGCATTCAGGTGCCCAGTCCTCACTGCTCCATCGTGGGTGGCTCAGCCTTCCGCTCTCTTGACTTTCTGATATGGAACTCCCAGCTCTGTCTCCCTGCACTTTGCAGAGTACTGGCTGCTTGAAGCCACCTACTCTGATATCTCTTTAAATGGACCAGAGGAGGATTTTATCTGATTGTTCCCATAATGTGTCTTATAATGTAAAAAGGCGCTATGTAAATATAGGTTGCTAGTTCCGTTACACTCATGGGACATGTAGCTGCTTTGTAATTGGTGTTTTATCTGGATTCTAAGCAAAGAGAGGGGAAAATGAAGAAAGTTGGTTGAGGTAAAGAGGAAGTCTCATCCTCAACGATAGTGGTTTAAACCTCAACACTGGATAAACATGACTGCTTCTGGATCAACCTCTTCCAATTACTCTCCGAGCCCAATCTAATGTGGTTGAATTGGCTCCAATTTTATTTACATAGAAAGGGACTCATGCACACAGCAAAACATATCATTGTGGAGGACTGGTGCATCACAGGTCTAGGCCATTTATCTGTAATAGTCATAGGAGAGGTAAGTATGGCTTTCTTTGTGGTAGAAATTGGTTCTTGGGAGGAAGGGTTGGGTTAGCTGTTAAATTTAAACCAGAAATGAAGGACAGACTGGTGGGGATGAGAGTGTCGTGGTGTATCTGAGGTCTGATACTTGTTGAGTAGTGGAATACTTAAGTGATTAAAGCTTTCACATTACATACCTCGTTAAAAAAATGCTTTCCTTTTTGATTGGCTTACATATCAGAAAATTTTGAGGAGACCCCTCAACATGGGGTCTATGTAGGTGCAAACATTGCAGATGGTAATTTGAGTACGGTGGGGTTTCTGGGTGGGAGAGGGACCACAGGCACATTTTTCTCCCTTCTCGGATGAGCTCATCTGGAGGCCCCAGTCCCCTTACTGAGAGTGAGAACCCGTGACCTGCTGCCTGGAGAGGGGCTAGCCTTGGGATTGCAAGTGAGGGGACGTGTACTGACCATTGACAAGGCTCCGTGTCAGTGGGACAGTAGACTTCCACACCCCAAAACGCAGTGGGTGAACAGATGAAATACAAGGGAGGGCCACAATGATCTTTTAAAAATGAATTGTATTATTAGGACCACACAGCTTATCCACAGCTAGACTATACACCAGATACTGCAGGGGGGCAAACACCACCACACCACCAATGCCCCCCCCACCCCCGCCTCCTCTCCCTGCCTAAAGGTCTGATGGTCTCAGATCTGGTAACAGCTCTTCATGTGTTAGCCGTACAGAGAATCCCAGACCCTTCATAGGACGTGCATTTGTGAGAGGGGGAAAGTTTAAAGGAGATGTGCAGGGCAAGCTTTTTTACACAAAGGGTGGTATGTCCCTGGAATGGACTGCCACGGGTAGTGGTGGAAGCAGATATGATAAATTATATTGGTAAATTGGTTTATTATTCTCACATGTACTGAGGTACAGTGAAAAACTTTGTTTTGCATGCCATCCATACAGAGCATTTCATCACGTCAGTGCACTGAGGTAGCACAAGGGAAAGCAATGAGAGAATGCTAATGCAATAGTGGTGTTTAAGGTGCTGTTAGATAGACACATGAACATTCAGGGAATGGAGGGATATGGATCATGTACAGACAGAAGAGATTTCAGCACAAACCTCATGAGCCAAAGGGTCTATTCCTGTGCTGTACTGTTCGATGTGACTCCTGCATTCGGCCAAGAAAATTACATTGAAGGTGACATTAGAGTAGCCTTACATTATTGTGTGAGGGCAACACGTTTGTGCACAGGTGCACACCGCTGTTGAGGGGAAGTAATCTAATTGGACCCGTCCTGGAGCTGTGGGTATGGCTCCAGATTTTCAGTGGCAGTGTAGTCTTGGCAAGGGGGACAGAGGAGATTTACTGGGAATGGCACTGGGGATGACAGAGTTGAGCTGGTGAGATTGGTGAAGTTATAATTGACCATGAAGGTTAAATTGAGATTAAGCAGGGATGTTCAAAGTTATGTTGGGCTTTGATAAAGTAAAGAAGGAAAGTCTTTTTCTATGGGCAGCAGGGTTGGTAACCTGAGGATACGGAATTGGTGAAAGGACCAGAGGGAAGATGAGGAAAAATGACTTCAAACAACAAAATGTCACCTCTTAAATATCTGCACCGTTCATTGGTATCTGGCTGCAGCTGCAGACCCTCTCTGCTAAAGGCTGTGGAGAACATTAAGTTTTCATGTTAAAAGCAAGAGTAATCTGTAAAGACAAACAGATTCCCGACTCCATCCCTTGTACATCGAATTGCAATACATTCCGAGATTCTGTATTTACTCCCTGCAGAAGTAGTTCTGTTGATGTATTATATTTAATAGTGCCTTTCGGAGGCTGCTGCATGTTACCATAGGGTTGCCTAGCAACAGCAGCAGTGCAATGAACTAAAGCTTGCAAGGCCAGTGTTTAAGTGACCCCAGGAAGCCTCAAATGGCTGTGATTACCCAGGGGTTAGGCCAGCTTTGGGGTTAATTTTGCTTGTCCCACCCTCCCACTAATGTCTGAATAAAAGTTGCCTCTCATTGTTGTTTCTCCCCACACAGTGACTGTTCTGGCCATTTTCCACGAGCTCGATGTGGATCCACAGCTCTATACGCTGCTCTTTGGGGAGAGTGTTCTCAATGATGCTGTCGCCATAGTCCTGACGTAGTAAGTGTTAATCTTTCTGACCGATGTCGCCGGGGCGATAATGAGTTGCTGCCTTTCACGTATTTATCCCTATGACCACCTCCCCACCCTCCAAGACCACCATTATCAAGGCTTAAAACTGCATTTTGACAATAAGAATGCTTTGCTTCTGAAATAGAAACTCTCCCTGCTAGAAATGATTTCTGTCGCATCCTTCCTGTTGGGTGGTGCTGTAAGACACTCTCCAGTATATCTACAAATTACCTCGCAACGGATTAGTTTGCAGAGCTTGAATAATTATCAGCCGCAGCAAGAAGCCCATGTTTGTGCCTGCTGTTTCCTCTTCCTTTTGACGTTTCTTGTTCTGTCTAATATGCAAAGTCAAGAGCAATGAGAAAATTGAAACTTGGCACGGAATCAGAGGGTTGTTACGGCACTGAAAGAAGCCATTCATTCCATCCAACCTATGCTAGTCCCTGGTAGAGGAGTCCTGTTGGTCCCATTCCCTTGGAACGAACAATCTGCTGGAGGAACTCAGCAGGTCAAACAGCATCTGGGGGGGGAGGGGGAAGGAATTGTCAATGTTTCGGGTTGAAACCCTGCATCAGGACTGAAACGTCGACAATTCCTTTCCCCTCACAGATGCTGCTCAACCCACTGAGTTCCGCCAGCAGATTGTTTGTTGTTCCAGATTCCAGCATCTGCAGTCTCTTGTGTCTCCGAGTCCCATTCCCTTGCTGTTTCCCCGTGTTTCTTATACTTTCTTACGACATTGAAGGTGGTCATGCAGCCCATTGACTGCATGCCAGCTCTCAGGGCAATTCTACCAGTGCCGTCCCCTACTTGTTTCCCTTTGACCTACTGTGTCTCACATGCCCAACTCAGACCTGCCACCTGGCTACATGAGGAGCAAGTTACATTTGCCAATTAACCTGCCAACCAGCACATCTTTGGGATGTAGAAGGAACCTGGAGCAAACGAAGGCAATCTGAGCAGTCACTAAGAGAATGTACAAGCTCCAAACAGAAACACCGGAGTTCAGGATTGAACCTAGGACACTGGAGCTGTGTGGCACCCGCTCTGGCTCCTCCACATCATTTGGTAATTTGTTCTCTTTTGTGCTTACCTAAGCCCTTTGTGAAGGCACTGATTGATTCCGATTCCATCACCATCAAAGACACTGGCTTCCAGATCATAGCTATTTCGTTATGATGGTAATTATATAATAATATTAGGTAGAACCAATACTATTTACTGTTGCCAATAATGGCAGGTGAATTTATGACCTATTCTCTATTATTTTATCAGAGTTGTTTTGTGTGTTTACCACCATGACGTTGACGTCTTAATTTGAAAAACCGGAAACTGCATTGACACACCACTGTTTCAAGTGATCACCTGCTAATACTGGCATCAGCAATTTGCAGGTTTTCATCCAAAGAGGGAAGCAGTGTGTCAAATAAAATCACAAATTTTATTTGGCAGGTACAATCGTATCATTTAAGCACTTGGATAGGTACATGGAGGGGGCGGGGTTTGGAGGGATACAGGCTGAACTCAAGAAGTTGGAACTAGCTGAGTGGGCACTGTGGTCATTGGGCGGAAGGGTCTGTATCCATGCTGCATTGTTCTATGACTCTTGATGATGATAGGTGGCATAAGAGAACTGGAATTTCCCAAGAATTCCCATTGAGGAAGGCCAGTTGGCTTGTTCCAATTCAGAAGGATTCTTCTGTCCTCTCCTCACATCTCCCCTCCAACTCTTAAACCTGCTCCTCCTCCCCTATTGTTATATCCAGTTGTTAATACATTCTACCTCCAATTCTCTATCTGGAAATCCACTCCATGCATCAGTTATTCTCAGCATGAAGGCAAGTTGTTTCTTAAAATTAGTGCTGTGACTTGCTTTGACTGTTCCAGACCATACCTTCTTGTTTAATGTAACATTCCAGATTTATTTTTCCCATTTCTATATGAATCATATGTAGCTTGGCTTGCTGTAATGAGAAATGTTTCCTAATATTTATCCAAACGTGAGGGACCAAATTCATGATTCTGCTTTGCACTGGCTCTTGTTACTGATCATAACACTGCTTCTTGGTGACTAGAAATGGATGCTGTATTCAGGGTGTGTTCTGGGGTTGTTTCTATGATTTGTATCTGTTGCTTTGAGCTCTTGAGGTTCAGTGTTTGTTTGGATTTAATGAAGACATCTTTGCATTGTTGGTCACTGAAAATAAGTCTACAGAAACTCCATTATCTTCATCCTTTAGGATTTCAGCATCGTTACTGCAGAAATGTCACCTATTTCTCCTTCCTATATGTACTACTTTGTGATTGCCTGCACTATATTTCATCTCTTTTTATTTCCTGCACGCTCACTTTCATTTGTCCTATTCATTCAGTAATTCCTGAGTTGCCTCCTTCAATCACAGGGCACAGTCCAGTTTGGTAACATTTGCAAATTTGTCATTTCTATATTGAATTTCTGAATCCAGAAAATAGATGTAAATACAAAACAGTAAAAAGTCCTGACACCACACCCTGATGCAACTGCCTTATAAGATTCCACTCCATCTTGACTGAGCTCCTCCAACAAATGGCCAAGTCCAACTTACTCTGAATCTTCACTGTTTTAAGTTTATTTGTGACGAATAAAAACCTGGGGAAATCCACTTTCAGCTTCAAGTAAAATAGTTCATGTATCAGTTCAGAAAAAAAAGGAGGAATTTGGAATCTGGCAAAACAAGTGGATCATGTTCAGGTTAGATGTTAAGATTTAAAAATGTTCAAACTTGACACCAAACTCCCTTCAATCTTCCCAGTTCTGTCCTACCCCTAGACTTGAGTATTCCAACACACTTTTCTTTCTATCTTCTTAGCAACCCTCTATAACATTGAACTCATCCATAACTTCATTGCCTATTTCCCGAAGCTCTGTTCAATCAACATCTCTATTCCCAAGACATGAATTGGGAATTTAACTGTGTAAAGAAGTTGCAGTCTCGATTCAACCAACTTTTTAGGTTCAACAGTTAATGTCAAAGCTCCTCAGATCTCTAGAAACATGGCAGCTGAAGGGAGGGAAGAACAGTTTTTGAGAGGAGATAACTGCCTTTATAGATTTGTTTGTGGGGCATGAAGGGCAGAAGTTCTTCCTCCCAATTTCTGAAGCTCCCCCATAATTAGACATCTCCAGCTTCCTTTTTCCAAAAAGCATTGGAAGATTTGACCTCCTCCCTGGTGTTGGAGATTGGATTCTCAGGATCCAGTTACTGGTGCAGGCTGCCTGTCAAATCCTTCAACTTACTGTCAGAGGTTCTCTATCCAACTGAAAGTTTAAGATCATCAAACAGGCTCCCTTCTAAGTGTGGACTCTATAAAGGAGAAAAAAAATCACCCTGTGCATTCCAATCTAAAGTGGTGTTTGTCAATAAGTGAATGTTAGCATTTAAATTAAGAAATGCCACAAGATATTAGAGGTTAATTGTTACAAGGAGTGGTTTATCTGTTATTTTCCATTTGTGTCTAAGGTTCCCCTGGGTAAATGATGCCTTCCCTGGGAAATACAGTTTCTTCATACTGGTTGCATCAGGCATGGATTACAACTCTGAAAAATGGAACTTACTGCACCGATGTAAACTCCAAAGGGATTATTAGTCATTCTTAATGAGTCTCTGTGTTTGTTAAAATGATTGCAGTGAGAAGAATTAGTGAAAGGGATGAGGCTCAGACTGAAGGGTGAAAGCTTGCAGACTGCAGAGTAGTACCTGGATCTTGGCACACACTCAGCAGGGGATTGACATTGAGTTAAAAGGAGAATGACAGGTGCCAGCTCCTATTTGGTAACTACAGTGGTTCTCAATGGAATTCAGTTTAACCTCAACCTGCCAATAGGCATGAGCCACAACATAATCCTCTAGAAAGATTTGTATTCAGATAGCACCCTTCAAACTGGAGGAGTAGGTCAGAGGAAGAAGGGGATGAGGAAAAGTCAGATCTAACAGGTAGAGAGGCTTTGAGGAAGGAGAAGCAGAGTACAGGCTATAAAAGTAGAAAGGCGGATGGGCTAAAGTGCATTTACTTAAATGCGAAAAGCATCAGGGATAAGGGAGATGAACAGAGCTTGGATAAGTACATGGGACTACGATATTGTGGCTATCACAGAGACATGGCTGACAGGGCAGGAATGGATATTGAATATTCCTGGTTTTCAGTGTTTTAAAAGGGATGGGGGGGGAGAGAAGAGGAGGAGGGGTGGCGATACTGGTCAGGGACACTGTTACAGCTTCAGAAAGGGTGGATGATTTAGAAGGATCCTCTCTACAGTCAATATGGGTGGAAGTTAGGAACAGGAAAGGAGCAGTTACTCTACTGGGAGTATTCTATAGGCCCCCTGGTAGCAGTAGGGATACTGAAGAGCAGATTGGGAGGCAGATTTTGGAAAGATGCAAAGGTAACAGGGTTATTATCATGGGAGACTTCAACTTTCCAAATATTGATTGGCACCTGCTTAGTGCCAAAGGTTTAGATGGGGCGGAGTTTGTTAAGTGTGTCCAGGACAATTCCTGACACAGTATGTTGATAGGCTGACTAGAGGAAATGCCATATTAGATCTAGTTTTAGGTAATGAACCAGGTCAGGTGACAGATCTATCGGTGGGTGAGCATTTGGGGAACAGCGACCACTGTTCCATAACCTTTAGAATTGTCATGGACAGGGATAGGAGCAAAGAGGACAGGAAGATATTTAATTGGGGAAAGGTGAATTATGAGGCTATAAGGCGAGAACTTGAGAGTGTAAATTGGGGTGACATTTTTGAAGGGAAATGTACTATGGAGATGTGGTCGATGTTCAGGGATCTCTTGCAGGATATTAGGGATAAATTTGTCCCGGTGAGGCAGGAACCATGGGTGACGAGAGAGGTGGAAAAACTAGTTAGGAAGAAGAAGGCAGCATACGTAAGGTGTAAGCAGCAAGGATCAGACAAGGCTCATGAGGAATATAGAGTAGCAAGGAGGGAACTTAAGAAGGGGCTGAGGAGAGCGAGAAGGGGACATGAAAAGGCTTTGGCGAGTAGGGTTAAGGAGAATCCCAAGGCTTTTTACTCGTACGTGAAGAGCGGAAGGATGGCTAAAGTAAAGGTAGGTCCAATTAAAGATAAAAGTGGGAAGCTGTGCCTGGAAGCTGTGGAAGTGAGTGAGGTTCTCAATGAATACTTCTCTTCAGTATTCACCAAGGAGAGGGGTCTTGATGATGCTGAGGACAGTGTTGGTAAGGGTAATGTTCTAGAGTATGTAGATATCAAGAGAGAGGATGTGTTGAAGCTGTTAGAAAATATTAGGACAGATAAGTCCCCGGGGCCTGACGGAATATTCCCCAGGCTGCTTCGTGAGGCGAGGGAGGAGATTGCTGAAACGTTGGCTAGGATCTTTGAGCCCTTTGTTGTCCATGGGAATGGTACCAGAGGATTGGAGGGTGGCGAATGTTGTCCCCTTATTCAAAAAAAGGTAGTAGGGATAGTCCAGGGAATTACAGACCAGTGAGCCTTACGTCTGTGGTGGGTAAGCTGCTAGAAAGGATTCTAAGAGATAGGACCTATGATCATTTAGAGAACCATGGTCTGATTAGGGACAGCCTGCATGGCTTTGTTAGGGGAAAATCTTGCCTCATTAGCCTGATAGGGTTCTTTGAGGAGGTGACCAGGAAGATTGATGAGGGTAGTGCAGTAGATGTGGTCTACTTGGTGTTTGACAAGGTTTCACATGGTAGGCTTCTTCAGAAGGTCAGAGGCCAAGGGATCCAGGGAGGCTTGGCCATGTAGATTCAGAATTGGCTTGACTGTAGAAAGCAGAGGGTTGTGGTGGAGGGAGTGCATTCGGATTGGAGGGCTGTGACTAGTGGTGTCCCACAAGGATCGGTTCTGGGACCTCTACTTTTCATGATATTTATTAATGATTTAGATGAGGGGGTGGAAGGGTGGGTTAGCAAGTTTGCAGGTGACACAAAGATCGGTGGTGTTGTGGATAGTGTGGAGGGCTGTCGAAGCTTACAGAGGGATATTGATAGGATGCAAAGCTGGGCTGACAAGTGGCAGATGGAGTTCAATCCAGAGAAGTGTGAGGTGGTACACTTTGGAGGACAAACTCCAAGGCGGAATACAAGGTAAATGGCAGGATTCTGGGCAGTGTAGAGGAGCAGAGGGATCTGGGGGTTCATATCCACAGATCACTGAAAGTTGCCTCACAGGTGGATAGGGTAGTTAAGAAAGCTTATTGAATGTTAGCTTTCATAAGTCGTGGGATCGAGTTTAAGAGCCGCAAAGTAATGATGCAGCTTTACAAAACTCTGGTTAGACCACACTTAGAGTACTGTGTCCAGTTCTGGTTGCCTCATTATAGGAAGGATGTGGAGGTGTTGGAAAGAGTGCAGAGGAGATTTATCAGGATGCTGCCTGGATTAGAGAGTATGGATTATGAGGAGAGACTAAAGGAGCTAGGGCTTTACTCATTGGAGAGAAGGAGGATGAGGAGAGACATGATAGAGGTATACAAAATATTAGGAGGAATAGGTAGAGTGGACAGCCAGCACCTCTTTCCCAGGGCACCAATGCTCAATACAAGAGGGCATGGTTTTAAGGTAATGGGTGGGAAGTTCAAGGGGGACGTCAGAGGGAGGTTTTTCACCCAGAGAGTGGTTGGTGCATGGAATGCGCTGCCTGGGGTGGTGGTGGAGGCTGATATGTTGGTCAAGTTCAAGAGATTGTTAGATAAGCATATGGAGGAATTTAAGATAGAGGGATATGTGGGAGGAAGGGGTTAGATAGTCTTAGGTGTGGTTTGAAGGTCGGCACAACATGGTGGGCCGAAGGGCCTGTATTGTGCTGTATTGTTCTATAGTTCTAAACCCAAAGTGTTTTCCATTTAATGGAGCACTTTTGAAGTGTAGTCATTTCTGTAATGTAAAAAATACAGCACCATATTTACATTGAACAAGCTTCCACAACAATGTGATAATGATCAGGTAATCTTCTTTTAAATGTTGGTTAGTTAATAAATATTGCTCAGGACTCTGAGGAGACTTCACCAGTTCTTCTTCAAAATAGTGCAATGGGATTTCTTACATCAGCCTGAGAGTGCAGGTCTAATGTTCCATTCAAAAGATGGCACCTCCGATACGGAATAACTTAATCAGAATTGCACTGAGGTGAAATGGCAGCCTTAATTTCTGTTCTCATGTCTCTGGACTGGGACTAAGATGGTTGATGTGGGAAAGGGAAAATGTTCCACTTGTGTAACTGGTGCAGCTCCTGCCTTTATAGTGGTGGCACATTGTTGTAAAGCAGATGGGCACGGTAGCGTAGCAGTTAGCATGACACTATTACAGCGCCAGCAACCTGGGTTCAATTCCAGCTGCCCGTAAGATGTTCGTACGCTCTCCCCGTGACTGTGTGGGTTTCCTCTGGGTGCTCCGGTTTCCTCCCACATTCCAAAGGTGTACGGGTTAGGAAGTTGTTAGGCGTGCTATGTTGGCACCAGAAGCGCGGCGACACTTGCAGGCTGCCCCCAGAACACTCTACGCAAAAGATGCACTTCACTGTATGTTTCGATGTACATGTGACTAATAAAGAATAAAGAAAGAATCTTACAGAGCAACTGAATTGCCTCTATTCTCCCAGGCTACTTTCCAGCATGAAAGAGTTGTCCTACCTTGAGCAGCTAAAGAAATTAAATCTATATTGAAGCATACAAGATCCTGAGAGACATCTTGTATCAGGTAGATGTTGGGATGTTTCTACTAGAAGGAGAATCCCAAACAAAGGGACATAGTTACAAGGCTTGGGGTGTCATTTAGAACCATAGAACAATACAGCACAATACAGGCCCTTCGGCCCACCATGTTGTGCCGCCCTTCAAACCACACCTAAGACTATCTAACCCCTTCCTCCCACATATCCCTCTAACTTAAATTCCTCCATATGCTTATCTAACAATCTCTTGAACTTGTCCAATGTATCAGCCTCCACCACCACCCCAGGCAGCACATTCCATGCACCACCACTCTCTGGGTGAAAAACCTCCCTCTGACATCTCCCTTGAACTTCCCACCCAATACCTTAAAGCCATGTCCTCTTGTTTTGAGCATTGGCGCCCCGGGAAAGAGGCGCTGGCTGTCCACTCTATTTATTCCTCTCAATATCTTGTATACCTCTATCATGTCTCCCCTCATCCTCCTCCTCTCCGATGAGAACAGCCCTAGCTCCTTTAGTCTCTCCTCATAATCCATACTCTCCAATCCAGGCAGCATCCTGGTAAATCTCCTTTCCAACACCTCCACGTCCTTCCTATAATGAGGCAACCAGAACTGGACACAGTACTCTAAGTGTTGTCTAACCAGAGTTTTGTAAAGCTGCATCAACACTTCGCGGCTTTTAAACTCAATCCCCCGACTTATGAAAGCTAACATCCCATAAGCTTTCTTAACTACCCTATCCACCTGTGAGGCAACTTTCAGTGATCTGTGGATATGAACCCCCAGATCCCTCTGCTCCTCTACACTGCCCAGAATCCTGCCATTTACCTTGTATTCCGCCTTGGAGTTTGTCCTTCCAAAGTGTACTACCTCACACTTCTCTGGATTGAACTTCATCTGCCACTTGTCAGCCGAGCTCTGCATCCTATCAATATCTCTCTGCAAGCTTCGACAGCCCTCCACACTATCCACAACACCACCAATCTTTGTTTCATCTGCAAACTTGCTAACCCAGCCTTCCACCCCCTCATCTAAGTCATTAATAAATATCACAAAAAATAGAGGTCCCAGAACCGATCCCTGCGGGACACCACTAGTCACAGCCCTCCCATCCGAATGCACTCCGTCCACCACAACCCTCTGCTTTCTACAGGCAAGCCAATTTTGAATCCACACTGCCAAGCCTCCCCGGATTTAAAACTGAGCAGCGTAGGAACTTCTTGCAGATTGTGGTGAATCTCTGGAATTCTGTACCCCAGACATCATGTTAGGGTACAGTAATTTGACTCCGCTTTTCTACAGTGCCAGGAGTCCATGTTGGGGGAAGGTAAGTTATAAGGTTCCCTATCAGTAAGCAGGAGCATTAATGTGTGCATCTAACAAAACATTGAAAAGCTGCTTGTTGAGCTCAAACCACAATCTTCTTGATTGCTGGGCTCGAAGTCAGGAGTAGGTGTAAAGAATCCAACCCTCAGTGATGAAAGTACTAATGAATTACTATTAATACCATGTTGTGCTAATGAATTGGACTCCCACATTACTTAATAATAGATGTATCAGGTCTGAGCTATTGAATTATTTTGTCAAGCGTAGAAGATTGAACTGGTGTTAAATATTCACTGTCAGACATTATTTTGGACTCCCCTTCACTCCCAAATAACTATCCTGGAGAGACCTTTATCAGCTGGTAGTTGTGGCTTTCATGGGTATCTGTACTTCCATTTGACTAACACGGCAAGTAACATGATGTAAAATATGTGAATGCATTCTCTTTAAGCAGATGCCTTTAATGCCCTTCTGTTCCCTCATTCCAAATTTAAATAAGGTATGTCCAGTGAAATAATTTCCCAATCTCTGTGATATCCTTTCTCTTCTTCATGCCCTCAAGATGTAGGTATTATTGTATTGTGTATATCTTAGGAATGGAACAGGACGACAGCATTAACCAGGAAGGAATGCATTGCAAACAAGTTGTTATTGTGTCAGGGATCTCCTGGTTAATAACTAAAGTTAGCCAATCAGTCAGTCAGTCAAGGCTCCCTCAAGGGAAATGTTGTTGGAAATTACACTGACTGTCAGAAGGTGCTTACCTACTGCTCTTTGCTGCTTCCCAGGTTTAGGGGTATTTAGGGATGGCAATAAATCCTGGCATTGCCATTGAGTTCCACATCTCATGAATGAATAATTAATTTTAACATTTCTGATGTTTAAAAATTTGCCATCTTTATTGTACTAAACACGTGATACAATAAGACATAAACATTGGACTCTGCTTCAAAAATTCAGTTCCATTGATTTCTAACCCTCGGGATATTTATTTCAGCAGCGTGTTACACACTTGAAGTAAATAGGTTGTGTCCTCCATTACAGCACAGCACAGTCTGACACAGGTTAACTTGGTCATCTGCACACACAGGGATTACTGTTGCTGTGGATAAAAATGAAGTCTGTGCTATTATGGTAAAGAATTGCCATGGAAACCATCCAGTCTACTAATTTATAAAGCACTGGTGAATGTAAAAGCATCTGTGAAATGTGTGTAACTTTATTAATTATTTTGGGCTGCAGTTTAGAATGGCTTTTAATGCTCTGGGACTTTAATCAATCAAGGTTGTTGTGATTTCTGAGTTGATGGTTTAGCTTTTGTTTCCTTGACAAAGAAAGAGCACACACTTCGTAACCACAGAGAGACCACAAAGGCTGATGCAGAGGGTAGTTGTGGCTCAGACAAAGCTGTGATTTAGGGATGTCATCTAAGAGCTAGATTGAATGCTTGAGGCATTTTTATTTTCACACTTGAACTGCATCCATCTGGAACCACTGCCGTGCTTCCTTACAGAGTGCTGTCGGCATCAAAAGCACAAGGACCGCTCCTTGTATTGAAGGAGTTGAAGCTATCTGCTATATCCCAATGGCTAAATCATAGTTATGGACCACCAGGAAAAGATAGTTGATGATTTTCTCACTATTAAGTGTAACTACAGAGAGAACACTGGATAATTTACCATTGAAGTCATACCTTAATGTCAGGTCCTAGACCAGGCAAGTTATTTCAGTGAAATGGCTTGCATTCTCAATAACTTTAGACCAGGCAAGTACATGACGAATACCGTCATACTAATTAAAGCATTCTAGAGAAACTCGTTGTCATCAAGCTGTATCTCCTGACCTGTACCAATGTCTGCTCACCCATCATCTATCTGCTTACCAACACACATTAAGTCTTAATAACCCAACACCTCCTCTTTAAAATTCTCATTCTGGTCTTCAAATCCCTTCCTTCGTTTTTGTAACCTCCTCCAGCTCTGTAGCTTCTCAAGCACTCCACATTTCACAAAGCCTCTGGCCTTTCATGCAGCCCTCTATATCATCATCCTACCATTGCTGGCTTCAGCAGTCTAAACCCTGCAGTACCCTCCCTATATCTCTCCACAGCTCATCTTCTTTTAAGACCTACCTTAAAACCTACCTCATTAAGCAAACTTTTATTCACTCTTCCTAATATCTTCTTCTATGTATTTTCTTGCCAGTTTTCATGTATGAACTATCAAACACTTTCTTATGCTGTAGCTGCTGTATCAGTACAAATTATTATTGTTTAACCTGAATTGCCTTGCTGTTCAATCAGTCCAGGAAGAATAGGAACACACAGCACTGATAATATATATAAAAACTCCACACTCATCTGGTGTGATTCCAGGCCACTAGCTACATATCTGAATCAGTATGGGCTACTGATTACATGCTTGGAAAAAAGCTGAAAAGTTACCTGATGGAAATTGATTTCCTATTGCGAGGGTCTGGCTGCCTTCTCATTATTGACTGCTATTGAGAATCAAATATAAATAGAACTGATGTGATGGAGGAAGGGATGGAAGGTTTATGTGAAGATTATGCACACACAATAAGTGGAAATATATTTCAGAGTTTCTGAAAATTATTTGCACAAGCAAGCATTTGAATGTAGCAAGAAGATATAAACACACAGCATTAACAATAACCTGGGAGTATTTTCAAATATATAATTGTGAAAAAAGTGTTTTAACTTGACGTTGTTGCTGGACCCTGGCAAATTTCATACCACCTCTTATTCTGATTTATCTAGGATACTGGTGGGTGGATTGTCATTGCCCCTAAACATATTAAACATCTCAATCAACTCTGAGCAATGTTCGTTTTACTTTCCCTCTGTGAATCTCTCTTCATGACTCTGTCCTTAAAACTGGCTTCCTTCTGTTGGTGTTTTCTGCATTCTGTTCATTATGTTGTATTCTGAAGCCAAACGCCCCAAAGTATCCTGACTGTAGCTACCTGAAAATTGATTATTAAATCTGGAATCAAATTGGTATAAAGCATTCTAGAGGGGCAAATAAAACAGATTCAAAAACTTAAGGGTGTATGTACAAATTGCTGTTGAGAAGGACATAGGAAATAGAAGCATGAGTAGGCCATTTGTCCCCTTATACCTGAACCGCCTTCCAATAAGATCCCACATCCCAAAAAAATTGCAGTTGGTAGCTTCATTGTGCCCTAGTGTGTATATTGGGAGTAGAATCTGTGGAGGGTGGGAGTTTATGGGAAATGTAGGGAGAATAAAATGGGTTAGGTTTGAATTCGTGTAAAAATGGCTCAAAGCACGGCACAAACTCGGTGGGCTGAAGGGCCTGTTTCTGTGCTGTGTCTCTCTGTTACTATAACGAGTCATTGAGCTGTACAACACAGAAAACTGGTCCTTCACCCCAACTCATCCATGCCAACCAAGTTGCCAACCTGAGTTAGTCCCATTTGCCTGCAATTGGCCCTTATCCCTCTAAACCTTTCCTATCTACAGTATGTACCTGTCCAAATGTCTTTTAAGTGACTCTATGGCTGCTCTTTAGCCCTGCTTCCTTGAATTAACCCCATATCCCTTGATTCTTTTAAAATCTAAAATTCTACACTCAGCACCTGGGCCTCTACAGCTGGACTAGGTAGTGAATTACAAAGATTCACCACCCTCTGGGTAAAGAAATTTCTTTCCATCTCTGTCCTCAATTGCCAACTCCTTATTCTGAGACTGTGAACCCTGGTCCTAAGCACCTTGGACAAGGGAAACATCATCCTCTCCTCTAGCTTTTTAGGCCCTGTAAGAATTTTGTATTTTTTGGGCAAGATCACCTGTCATTCTTATAAACTCAAGAAACTATAGACCTAGTTGTTTAATTTCTCCTCATACGACAAACATGCCATTTAACTTTAAAGGGAGGGAAAATTATTCTTGTTACCAGGCACTTTCCAGCGTTGCTAAGTGATATCTGAGTAGAAATTGCTACTATACCTACATCCTTTGAAGTCATGAAATGAGCAAAGTATGGGGCATCTTATGGTAGATGAGGATGATATGCATCTCACTCCACACTATTTGTGTGTTAGACTGAAGAAAATATTCGATCTTTTATTCTCACTAGCTTGGTGCTGATGAATCACTCAAGGTCCTTGAAACCTTTTGATGGCTGAACGTGAGCAGTGGATGGGAAGATCCTGTTTGACAGTCTTTTGATCTTCCAGTGTCATGCATCAATCGAAGTTCAGCGTCTGGATGTTTAGTTTTGTTTGCCAACCCCCATTTTTCCCAGTATTTTGTTTACTTGTTATATTTACATGCCTCTCTATGATTTTGATAAGGTGTTATGCTTCTTCCAAGTTCTGCTGTAACTTCCCATTGAAGAGTTAAATTCATGTTTTTAAACAAAACCTGTCAGGCAGGCTCTGAGGAAATTAATGTTTGATGAACTTAAGAAAAAGGTTAAAGAATAGGATCAGTGAGACATCAGAGGCCTTATTAAAATCTAGGCTGTCAGCTCATTCTCATTAAATCTGGTATACATCTGCTCTTGTTGTCTTCCTGATGCATTTGTCCATCAGTGTCTCACCTCCTCAATTTTTTCAGAGGAGTTAGCTTGGTTTGCATGAGATTAAAAGCAGTCTACTAAATTGCCTGAAAATGCTTAGTGTTGAAAAGGGTGCACTCGGTGCTTTGTGCTTGTATGTCATGCTTTGGAAAGGTAGGAAGCAGAATAGCTGCTGAAGTAGACTAAAAGCCATGGCTGAAGTGCTTAAATCACCAGGCATCAACAATGAAGGTGCATTTCAGTTTTCGATTCAAGCGCTGGACCAAGAACTTCAAAGTGAGAAGTATGCTAAAATTTATGAAGAACTTCAGAGTAGCTGGCTGATCGCCATTACTAAAGCAAAACACTGCAGACATTAGAAATCTGAAATAAAAGCAGAAATTCCTGGCAGTTCCTGGAGTGAGAAACAGAGTTGATGCTTCATCCCAAGTTGCTGATACAAACTCAAGCTCCTTCCTCAGCCAGAAGCAGGGAGGGATTCTAAAGGTTAAAATATACCTTTGGCTGAAGAATGCATTTTCTTCAGAAAGGCATTGTTTTGCACAACTCACTTGTTTCATGAATGAGACTGTTAAATATAAGAGTGTGCAAATGTGCTTTACAAATAGTCTAACTAATGGCCTCAGTAAAAGATATGGGATGAGCAAAGATCTTTGGAACCATCAGATTCCTCTGGCTGTGAAATTCATCTGGTTGGTGCAGCCTAACTTTGAAAAGGAAATTCCCTGTATTCAATTAGGGTGCCTTCTTCAGTTAAGATCTTGCCCAGGGTAATTTCCACTTCATCCTCCACTTATTTCACTCTCTTTGAGAATCCACTGAGACTTGACCATCCACTTAGTTTATTTTTGTCTCCCTTTATTCAAAGCATAAGTCCTAAGGCCATGCTTTTTCACATTTAATCAGGTATTAGTCAATTTGCAGCATTCTGTCACTGAATCTCCACCTCTTCCACTGCGGGGCAGTATGTTCTATCTGAGACAGTCTTCCGTGTGATTCATCCAAACCATGTCCATGTTCACTATTGCAGGGAGCAGTCAATTGCACTGTTTTCACTTTACAAGGCAGTTTCAGTGAAATCCCCACTCCATGCTACTTGTATGGTTTATTTCAACTGAATCCACATTTGCTGCATTTGACAGAGATTTATACCACCTGGGACTGCTGCCTCTGGTTCCCTCCCAGCTGTTATTGTAATCTATTTGACATTCATAGAACCGTGTATCAGTCTGTACTACAGCCATTGAATTGCACTGAAACACTTGTGTCTCCACTCATAAATACAAATTAATCTATTCCACCCAAGTTCACATTCCCAAAATTAGGCACCAGTTTATTCTCCTTGAATCCGCATTCATTAAGCTAATTCGTCATCTGCTTCCCTGTCTGTGCAGTCACTGAGTTAGTAGGTAGGCTGTTCCCCCATATGCACAGTCACTAAATTAGTTGGTCATCTATTCCACAGACTGTGCAGTCATTGAGTTAATTAGTTGTCTATCCCCTTGATGGAACATAGCATAGAACATAGAACACTACAGCACAGTACAGGCCCTTCAGCCCACAATGTTGTGCCAACATTTTATCCTGCTCTAAGATCTATCTAACCCTTCCCTCCCACATAGCCCCCTATTTTTCTATCATTCATGTGTCTATCTAAGAGTCTCTTAGATGTGCCTAATGTGTCTGCCCCCCCCCCACCTCTGCCGGCAGTGCATTCCATGCACCCACCACTCTCTGTGTAAAAGAACTTACCCCTGACATCCCCCTTATACCTTCCTCCAATCACCTTAAAATTATGTCCCCTCGTGTTAGCCATTGTCTCCCTGGGAAAAAGTCTCTGACTGTCCACTCGATCTATGCCTCTTATCATCTCGTACACCATAAGGACATAAGAAATAAAAGCAGGCGTAGTCTTCTGGCCCATTTGGCCTGTTCCTCCATTCATTAGGATCGAGGTTGATTTTCTACCTCAATACCAATTTCCTGCAGTATCCCCATATCATATAATTCCCTTAATGTCCAGAAATATATCAATCTCTGTTTAGAATGAGCACAATGACTGAAACTTGAAAGGTTCTGTAATGGAGAATTCCACCACCCTCTGAGTGAAGGTATTTCTCCTCATCTCAGTTCTAAACAGCCTACACCAACTCTGAAACCATGCCTGTTGGTCCTGGACTCTTCAACCATAGGAAACTTTCTCCCTGCATCCAGCCTTTCAAGCCTTTTAAGAATTTTGTATGTTTCGATGAGATCTCCTCTCTTTCATCTGAACTCTCAAGAATTCAATAGCCCCAGTCTATTAAATTTCTCTGCCTCCTTTTTTAAATAGTGGGGCTCACATGTGGTACCCTCCAATCCACAGGAGTAATTCTAGAATCTTTAGAACTTTGGAAGATGATAACCAGAGTATCCACCACCTCCAAGGCCAGCTGTTTCTTACCTCCAAGATGTAAATCATTGTGTCCTTGGGATTTATCAGCTTTCATCTTACCAACATAGCTACTGCTATTTTTTAACTAATTCGTAGTTCTTTCAGTTCTTCATTCCCTCTGGATCCTTGATTCTTGTGAAGACAGACAGAAAGAAATTGTTCATTCAATGAGCTAGTGCAATCACAAAGCTAGTATGTAGTCTATTCTTCCTGACTGTGTATTCACTGAGCTAGTTAGTAGTTTATTCTCCTTGATCTTGTATTCATTATACCAGCTCATTGACCTTTCCATCAGAGTCCACATTCACTGAGCTTGACTTCTGTGAAACATAAGAGTCAGTTGATTGGATATCACCTTTTTTCTTCTTTGTCTTTTTCATCTTCTTCTTCCTCAGCAGTCCCTTGGGATCATGGATGACTTTCTTCCTCTCCAGTTCTGAGGAGTGGAAGATTCTTATGCCTGGATTCTTTAACTGTGGGACAGCTTTTGCACACAAGCTATCATACGGTCTTGTCAGAGTGAGTTCTTGGTCCAATGGCAAGGAGGTCCAAGGTGATAAGAGACTGGGCTGTGCTGCACAGATTTAACACGTGTGTAAGTGGACACATATGCACTAAGCACATGTAGAGGCACTTGGACCACATGCAGACAGATACATCTGTTTTTACAACTGTTACCTAAAGCCTTTCTTAATACTGATAAACAGTGAAATTTCATAACATGAAGGCTGAGATTTATATTAATGAATTTTCAAATTAACTAATTACATGCTACGTTGCTCGAATCTCAGATGTGCAAGAAAAAAGGGTTTGGAGTTTTAAGTCCTTGCTTAAAATTCGTGCTGAAAGCAAAATGTTCCAGTTGTCTACAAGGTTTGATGTTTGATTGATGCAAAGTGAAACGTGGATTTCTCGTCAGCACCAAAACCTCAATTTAACCTTAGCTATGCAGCCAGAATAAACAGCCTAGGATCATACTTCAATGGCTCCTAAGATCTGGCAGACTGTAAGGTGGGTATCCAACCCGCCAGCCTGTTCATTTGGATTAATATTGGGCTCAAATTCTGATTAGCTCCTCTAGAGCAGCTGCAATTAGAGTTTACTTTATTTCCTATGTCATTTAACAAATGCAATTCATTAAATATTACAAGTTGATCTCTCTTTTTGGATAACTTTACTGCCAGCAAAGCTAATTTGTAAAACATAAAAACCAGTGAAAATCATCTCATTTAATAAATGGGCTGTTGGCGAGTATTGAATACTTCAGTGCAAGGCATATGGGTTCATAAATAATCCACTGTTTGACAGTCTGTACAACTAGTATTTGCAGATTGCATCTTTAATGGAGAAGCTTATGTGACCACCTTACAAGTGGATCAGGAATGCTGGTATTTATCTCATTACTGGATTAGAGAGAGAGCGTTGTGTGGTACTGGTTTGTAAACGTGCTTGCGGCTGGGTAAAAATACAGGTCTGAAAATTTCCCCTGACTATTGCAAACAAAAAGAGGTGAACATTTGCCATGCACTGATCATGTATGTTTTAGAATAGTGCTTCCTCAAATCTAGTGTGATTTAATGGTTACTGCTGTCCAGTTTAATATGAGTAGATAATGTAAATGGTCTATGGGTTTGATTTTTTTTTGGTTTATTGGATGAAGAAAAGCACAAATAAATCACTTTTGTGGAACTGTATATAGCCATGGTGATGGCATACCTTCGTAACTTCAATATAAGACTAAACAAGCTTCACAAGTTATTCCAGGAAGGAGCGAGTCTGACTGCTCTTTAGTGATACCAGTCCCATTGAAATGTTGGGCACTCAGGAAGCTATTGACGGCAAAACAAATTACACCTGGAAATCTACCAGAAAAACAAGGCGTAGACATTTATCCAAATACCTTATCAGGCATGCACTAAAGATTCTGGTGATGAAGACCGGAATGGTCTGGTGAGGAAGTTAGAACACAATCTGTAGATGGGATTTGGGAGTTAGGGTGTGGGAGGAGGAAAATTAGAAGTAGTCAAACCAGGAACACAAGTAGCTTTAAACATTTTCATGAAGTCAGGTAGAGAATTCCTGGTTCTCCCAGTTAAGCAACTCGAGAGCTGGGATAACTGGCAGAGCTGAGACAGACACTTAAATAGAGAAGGTATAGAAGGATATGGTCCTAATGTGGGCAAATGGGATGAGTCTTGATGGGCAAAAAGGACGGCATGGACCTGGTGGGCTGAAGGGCCCATTTCTGTGCAGTACAACGCCATGAGTCTATGACTACGACATGTGTGGCATTCACCCCTCCTAACGGTGCACAAATTTGACCGTGACTCTGAAACTAGTGTTTGTAAAAAAAATGTCAGGCAGGTCTTCTGAAGACCTAATTATCATTGGTTCCTGATTGCTGTATTTCAAAGGAAGATTGGTCACTCAGTCATACTGAAGTCAGGTCATGTTGCAATTCTCTTCATTGTCAAACTGACCAACTCTTGGTAGAGAGGGTTTAAAAATCATCAACAGTGTAAAAATACAAATGAAAGTGGATTATTATTGTGAATAATGTTTGTAAATTTCTTTTGTGATCTAAGCAATGCAATTGGCTGGGAAGATTGGGAAGAGAAGTTGTATGAAAGTCAGTTTTTTTGGAATAAGAAGGATACCTCAACCCAACTGAATCATATTTTCACTTTGTTGATTTATTCTTTTACTCTGGACTAACCAGTTGCCTTTTGTTGATTTGCATAGTGCGATAACCTTCCCCAGGTGAATAACTCAAGCAGCCCATTGTCCTTTGTTCAATTCATTTCAAAGTGGTCTCAAAGGGTCATAGAGTTATACAGCACGGAAAAAGGCCTTTTGGCCCAACTTGTCCATGCCAACCAAGATATCTATCTAAGCTAATCCTATTTGCTTGCATTTGGCCCATATCCCACTGAACTTTTTCTATCCATGTACCTGTCTAAATGTCTTTTAAACATTGTAATTATTCCTCTGGCAGCTTCTTTCATATATCCATCACCCACTGTGTGGAAGAAGTTGCCCCTTGAGTCCCTTTTAAATCTTTCCCATCTCACGTTAAGACTGTGCCCTCCAGTTTTAGACTCGCCTACCCTGGCAAAAAGACTGTGACCATCTATCTTACCTACACCCTCATGATTTTACATACTTCAATAAGGTCACTCCTCAGCCTCCTATGCTCCAGGGAAGGCACGGTAGTGTAGCAGTTAGCGTAACACTTTACAGCACCAGCGACCCGGGTTCAATTCCAGCCACTGCCTGTAAGGAGTTTGTACGTTCTCCCTGTGTCTGCATGGGTTTCCTCTGGGTGCTCCGGTTTCCTCCCACATTCCAAAGACATACGGGTTAGGAAGTTATGGGCATGCTATGTTGGTGCTGGAAGCATGGTGACCCTTGTGGGCTGCCCCCAGACACTCTTCACAAAAAGATGCATTTTACTGTGTGTTTTGATGTACATGAGACTAATAAAGAAATCTTATCTTAAAGTCCCAGCCTGTCCAGCCTCTCCTTATGAATCAGGTCCTCCAGTCTCAGTAACATCTTTATGAATCTTTCCTGCACCCTTTCCAGCTTAATGACATCCTTCCTATCGCTGGGTAACCAGAACTGCACTCCAAGTGTGGTCTCACCAATGACTTGTACGTTTGCAGCATGATGTCCCAACTCCTGCAGTCAATGCCTTGACCAATGAAGGCAAGCATGCCAAATACCTCCTTTACCCTGCCCCCTGCCCATCCTCATCTACCTGTGTCACCACTTTCAGGGAACTATGTACCCGTACCTCTAGGTCTCTCTGGGGAAACATAAGAAATAGGAGCAGGAATAGGCTATCTGGCCTGTCGAGCCTGCTCCGCTGTTCATTAAGATCATGGCTGATCTGGTTGTGGACTCAGATCCACCTACCTACCTTTTCCCCATAACCCTTAATTCCCCTACTATGCAAAAATCTATCCAATTGTGTCTTAAATATATTTAATGAGGTAGCCTCTACTGCTTCCCTGGGCAAAGAATTCCACAGATTCACTACTCTCTGGGAAAAGCAGTTTCTCCTCATCTCCATCCTAAATCTATTCCCCTGAATTTTGAGGCTATGTCCCCTAGTCCCAGTCTCGCCTACCAGTAGAAACAATCTTCCTGCCTCTACCTTATCTATCCTTTTCATAATTTTATATGTTTCTATAGGATCCCCTCTCATTCTTCTGAATACCAGCGAGTATAGTCCCAGGCAACTCAATCTCTCCTCATAGGCTAACCCCCCCTCGTCTCCGGAATCAACCTGGTGAACCTCCAAAACCAGTATATCCTTCCTCAAGTAAGGAGACCAGAACTGCATGAAGCACTCTAGGTGCAGCCTCACCAGTACCCTGTACAGGTGCAGCATAACCTCCCTGCTCTTAAATTCAATCCCTCTAGCAATGAAGGCTAACATTCCATTTGCCTTTTGATAACCTGTTGCACCTGCAAACCAACCTTTTGCGATTCATGCACAAGCACTCCCAAGTCCCCCTGCACAACAGTATGCTACAGTCTTTCACCATTTAAATAATAATCTTATCTTCTATTTTTCCTTCCAAAGTGAATGACCTCGCATTTACCAACATTGTACTCCATCTGCCAGACCCTTGCCCACTCACTTAACCTGTCTATAGCTCTCTGCAGACTCTTCGCATCCTCTGCACAATTTGCTTTTCCACTCTTAGAACATAGAACATTACAGCACAGTACAGGCCCTTTGGCCTACGATGTTCTGCCGACATTTTATCCTGCTCTAGTATCTATCTAACCCTTCCCTCCCACATAGCCCACCATTTTTCTTTCATTCATGTGTCTATCTAAGAGTCTCTTAAATGTCCCTAATGTATCTGCCACCACAACCTCTGCTGGCAGTTCCACGCACCCACCACCTTCTGTGTAAAAAAAAACTTACCCCTGACATCCCCTTGTATCTTTCTCCAATCACCTTAAACTTATGTCCCCTCATGTTAGCCATTGTTGCCCTGGGAAAAAGTCTCTGACTGTCCACTCGATCTTTGCCTCCTGTACACCTCTATCGTCGCCTCTCATCCTCCTCCTCTCTCTCTTAGCTCTCTCAACCTATCCTCATAAGACACCCAATTTAGTGTCATCAGCAAACTTAGATACGCTGCACTCAGCTCCCTCTTCTAAATCATTAATGTATATCGTGAACAGTTGCAGACCCAGCACTGACCCCTGCAGCACCCCACTCACCACTGATTGCCAACCAGAGAAACATCCATTTACCCCAAATCTCTGCCTTCTATCCATGCTAATACCCTACCCCCAACTCCACGCTTCCTTATCTTATGGATAAGTCTTTTATACGGCACCTTATTGAACGCCTTCTGGAAATCCAAGCATACAACATCCACCTGTTCCCCTCTATGCACTGAGCTCATTATATCCTCAAAGTACTCCAGCAAGTTTGTCAAATGGGACCTGCCCTCCCTGAATCCTGAAAGAGAGCTTTCAATGAATTCTGAATTATTTGTTGGAGGCTAAATTTCTCACTGTGTGGAGATGACCTGATGGACAACTTGCAATTTTCAATGAAAAATGTGCCCTTAAAGGAAGAAACAAATTTATAGTTTTGTACCGGACTTCACTGCAGGGGACTTCATTCGGGATGTCCATTATCATGGCTTATGTGCAAAATGGAAATGGTGGAATGAGGAATGTTCTTCTGAAGTATTGGCTAGGGACATAAAAAGCCATTAACCATGTGTACTTAACCTGTGTTATATGTACGAGCTGATGAAATGGAATCAGGAGTGGGCCATACCTTCTTTATCTGTTCCCCTATCTCCATTCATTTTCTCAATCATCCCCTGATTTCCCTAGAGTCCAAAACTCTGCCAATTCTAGCCTTGGATGGTCTCGACTGGCTGAGCATCCACAGACCTCTGGTGAAGAGAATTCCAGTAATTTGCTTCATTTCACTCCTGAGTAACCAAATCCTTATCCTGCATTCATGCCCCAAGTTGTATCTTCCTCAGTCAGAGAAGACAGTCATCAACCAGCTACCCTGACAACTTGGCAACCCCTCTGAGAACTAACTTGTGCTTTGATGTCTCCTTAACATATGATGTCTCAGTGTTTGATGTCTCTGGGTCTGTACTAGATGAAGTTCAGAAGGATGAGGGGAGATCACAATCAAACCTACCGGATACTGAAATGCCTGGATAGAGTGGACGTGGGGAGGATGTTTCCATTAGTGGGATAGTCTAGGATCTGAGGGCACAGCCTCAGAATAAAGGGACGTTCCTTTAAAAATGAGATGAGCAGAATTTCTTCAGCCAGAGGGCGGTGAATCTGTGGAATTCATTGCCACAGAGGGCTGTGGAGGCCAAGTCATTGGGTGTATTTAAGGCACAGATTGATAGGTTCTTGATTGGTAAGGGGCTTAAGGGTTATGGGGAGAAGGCAGGAGAACGGGTTTTACTAAAAAATCAGCCATGATTGAATAGCAGAGCAGACTCGATGGGCTGAATGGCCTAATCCTGCTCCTATAATCATATGGTCTTTACCTAATCCTTTATCTATACTAACATTACCCCTGAACTCTATTGGCCCTTGTTTTATGTGGTGCCTTTGTGACCTGGAAGTGGGGAAAGCCTTCCATTTCTTTAGCACTGAAACCTGTTTTGGTAATGATATTTCATGAAGAATATTTAACAAAACAGTAGCCTTGACTACAGAGAAACAGGGGTGGGCCATTAAATTGCTTGAGTCTATTCTTCCACAATAAGAATATGGATGATAGGTACCTCGTTGTCTCTTGATGAATCCTGCACAAATCAAACACCTTGATAGATAATGCATTAGAATTCTCAACTCTAGGAATTGCAATGTAAGATGTATAAGATATATTTATTTATTTGTCACATGTATATCGAAACACACAGTGAAATGCGTCTTTTTGCATTACTGAGAATGTGCTGGGGGGCAGCCCGCAAGTGTCGCCACGCTTCCGGCGCCAACATAGCATGCCCTCAGTTCCTAACCTGTACGTCTTTGGAATGTGGGAGGAAACCGGACCACCTGGAGGAAACCCACGCAGACATGGGGAGAATGTACAAAGCTCCTTACAGACAGCAGTGGGAATTGAACCCGGGTCGCTAGCACTGTAATAGCGTTACGCTAACCGCTACACTACCGTGTCGCCCTATGTTTGTGAGTTTGCATACACTGTCCTGACAACTTAAAATGTTTGGCAAACTGATGTGAAGGCATAACATGCATTGCGCTGCTGAAGTTGGGTATGATGCCTAAAACTGGACAGTGTCTTCCAGTTGGGATTTTGTTCAAGCAAAATTCCGAATTCCATTTCCATTGAAATAAAAGCCAGCATTCCCATCGGTGTTCTGATACCAGTTGTACCTGTGCTCTTGCAGTTATGGTTTGCTTTACAAGTGAACCCTGTAGTCTGTTACTTTGTTCTGTTTCTCTTCAGTGTAATGCTAATAATTCTTATTTTCTTTTTGCTAGCTCCATATCCATCTACAGCCCAAAGGACAACCCCCACATGTTTGACGCTATTGCTTTCTTTACATCTGTTGGGAACTTTGCCTGGATCTTTGCTGGTTCATTTGCCATGGGCTCAGCATTTGGTATTGTCACGGCTTTGATATCCTTTCAGTAAGAGTGCAGAATTTGCCTCTGTGTGGAACTGATCATTCATTTTTCATGCCTTAATTTCAAACTAAAACTCTTAGCCACGGGGCTAATCTGAATGGAGCTCTGTTACTGGTCCCATTTGCATTGGTGATCAGTTTGGTTTATGTAACTTCCTAATGATTTGTTCAGTCTCAGAGCAGTGTCCAGTGCATTCATGAGAGTGCAAGCATTTGTGTGGAGAAATGCTGGCAGAAATGTTATTTTCAAAGTAACTTTCTAGACACAGGAGGGCAATGGCAGCAGGTCCTTATTGAAGTGATTATTCTCTTGGTACAAAATTGGCACATCTTCTGTCGATGATATCTGTTGTGATGGGCAAAAAGAACCCCTTGTAACTTCCAGTCTGCCTGGTCTTCTAACAGATAAACAACTGTTGATTATTGAGACATGCTTTACTTTCAGTCAGAACTTACTGTGGGTCTTCTGATCATCTCCTGCATTACCAGTCCACCAAAAATCTTTGATGTAGTGGAGTGGGATGTGCATCCATCCCTTCAACTTCGTTTAGGCCAGAAAAAAGTAATAATCATTACATGGAAGAATACAGAGAGAAATCAAGGTAAAGCCCAAGGCCAAAGTTTCGGAACCCAGCATGACAATATGAATTAACTAAAAAACTGATGCCAAGATTGGTGTTAAAGGATTGAAGTACCCTTAAGATTTAAGGTGTAAAGGAGAACATTGGTTCATCATGTCCATGGGAACTGAAAAAGACCAAGTCAGCCTAATTCTATGTCTCAGTTTTAGGTACATAGATTACAGCATATCAAATGGTCATCCAAATGCTTCTTAAGTGTGATGACGGTTTCTATCTCTTCCACCTTTTAGGTCAACGAGTTCCTGATCCCTGTAACTCTTTAGTTAAAATACTTTTCATCCACTACCCTCTGATCCTTTCAGCAGTCATCATTAATCTTACTTCCTAGTTATTGGCCACTCTGCAAAAGAAAATAGGTCATTCCTATCGACTCTTTCCAGCCCCATCAATTTTATTCACCTTGAATTAGTATCTACACTCTTCCAGATAAACAACTCCAATCTAGCCAATCTCTCCTCGTTTCTCCAATCCTGGCAATGTCCTTGCATAGCTCCTCTGTACCATCTGTACTGATATCACATCTTTCTGCAGTATGGTGACCAAAATTATACTCTAAGTCTAGCTGTTGTCAGACATGGAAAAGTTTCCCAAATGTCTTGTTAACACTTAATCTACTGTCTTACTCCCTACAGGGATCTTTAGACATATGTTCCATGATCCCTCTGTTGTTTTTTTATTTTATCTCTATGACCTGTTTGAAGTGGAAAGGCTGAGGGAAGGTAAAGAGTTCCTCAATTTTAAAGTAATGGGAAAGAATATATTTAAAATGGCACCTGTGTTAGTGTTAGTTTCAACCCAGCAGGAAGGAGGTAGCATAGTTGGAGCAAGGGTCTTCAAAGGAGCCCTGATAAAGGAATGCTTACTAATACAGGGAGAAATGATGTTAGTGAACAAAGATAAAAACGCCAGGCTAATTATGTCAAATTTCATCCAAGGCAAGAATCTTGTTAACAGTTGATGAGTACAGAATGGAGATGCACTGAGATATACCAGATGTTTTTGAAGTACAGCATAATGTAAGATGACGTAGCTCTGCATGACAATCTTGGGAAAATCCGAGGTGCCCCAGAAGGTTGCAGGTCTGTGGATTTATTTTCCAGATGTCCGTGATGCCATTAGATGGTAAACAGGAGAATGAGTATCCAGTGCTGCTTTCAGCTGAAGGAAGGAGCCGGCAGCTTCCATCATGAGCTCTGCCACCAGTTGGTGTGGAGAAAGGTGTGTGATAAGAACATCGTTACAAGCTGGGAATGGTGTTACACCAATGTTTTCATCTACAGAGAGGCCAGCTTCTCAAAGTGCTGCTGGTGAACTCAGGACCCGGGCTGTTTACATGATATGTGGTTTTGACTGTAGTACTCCCCAGCAGTAACACTGTTCACATCTCATTTCCCCATTACTACTAATGATAGAGCAGAGAAGGAAGAGCTGAGAAGCCAAAGCGATGAGATGAACAGCAAATTTCAAGAGTCAGATAGATAGAGGAGAAAGTTGATTTAAAAAAAGCTGGAGCATTCCAATAGGATATAATTAAAACCTGCCACCTATTCTTTCACTGGGAGGGGATTCACTCATTTGTCCACTGATGTAAAATGCCTGATTATAGCCATAACATGGCATTCTAATTTATTGTCAGCCTGGAACATCCTCTTATGTCTTCAGGGACGCTCTACAGGCTGGCTTTTGCTGTGAGGTTTTCTGAGACCAAAATCTATTTTTAAAATTGTATTTTTATCCAATGATGCCTATTTTCATATCAATACATGTTTATGAAAGAACGAGTGGTTGCCCTGTAAACTGTATTCTCCTAGACTTATTTCCACTTTTAATGTCTGATGAGAAACACTTGTCACCTTTTTAGTTCCATTCAGCAGAAGACCTGACTGAACTGTCGCAGAGGCCTGCAACTGGTCTTAACAGTCAAAAGGGGGAGCTGATGATAATAGCTGTGATGACCTGTGAACCAAAGGACAAAAAAAATCCCACCAAACCTTGGGAAAATTCAGACCAAGTGTAACTGTGCTTCTGAAAATTTTGATGTTATCTCACTGGTAGTACAGGAGCACTGAATATGCAGAATTGCATGTGTGTGTCTCAGTTGTTACTTCCTTTCTGTCTCCTCGTATTTGTCTTTTCGTGTAGCTTGCCCTGTCTCTTTCAGGTCTTAAGGAACTTTTGTTTAATCCCTCTATCTCTCTGGGTTTCCACTGTCCCTCTTACAGTGTTCCCATGAAGCCCAACATAAGCTCGAGTAACAGCACCTCATCTTCTGATAAGGCATGTCACTAGCGTTGTACTTGTCCTGACTGTGGTGATGTCAGCCACTGACAAAGACCCAGCACTTTTCAAATTCCTGTGCAAGCTGTCAACTTGTTCCAAAGGTTAATGTTTCTTTGGGGAAACAAGACCTTCAAACGTCTGTCCTGATGCAGGGTTTCAACCCAAAACATCGGCATTTTCTTTCCCCCAACAGATACTGCTTGACCCGCTGAGTTCCTCCAGCAGATTGTTTGTTGCTCCAGAATCCAGCATCTGCAATCTCTTGTCTCCTTCAAACATATAACCTCGTTCTTTGCTAATTTAATTTATTTGCATGTCCCTTGGTTCTCTCTGAATATATTTTATTGAAATAGTCTGTCTACCTCCCCCACCCAGGGACAAGGTGTTAGTACACTAGTACCCATTGGAAGAGAAGGCTTAGAACATAGAACATTACAGCACAGTACAGGCCCTTTGGCTCACAATGTTCTGCCGACATTTATCCTGCTCTAAGATCTATCTAACCCTTCCCTCCCACATAGCCCTCCATTTCTCTGTCATTCATGTGGCTATCTAAGAGTCTCTTAAATATCCTTCATGTATCTGCCTCCACCACCTCTGCCAGCAGTGCATTCCACGCACCCACCACTCTCTGTGTAAGAAAAAACCCTACCTCTAATATCCCCCATCTGCTTTCCTCCAATCACCTTAAAATTATGCCCCCTCACATTAGCCATTGTCGCCCTGGGAAAAAGTGTCTGACTGTCCACTCGATCTATATCTCTTATCATCTTGTACACCTCTATCAAGTCACTTCTCATCCTCCTTTGCTCCAAAGAGAAAAGCCCTAGCTCACTCAAACTATCCTCATAAGACATGCTCTCCAATCCAGGCAGCATCCTGGTAAATCTCCTCTGCACCCTCTCTAAAGCTTCTACATCCTTCCTATAATGACGCAACCAGAACTGAACACAATACTCCAAGTGTGGTCTAACCAGAGTTTTATAGAGCTGCAACATTACCTGGCAGGTCTTGAACTCAATCCCCTGACAAATGAAGGCCAACCACACCATACACCTTCCAAACAACCCCATCAACCTGCGCGGCAACCTTGAGGGATCTATGGATGTGATGGACCCCAAGATCCCTCTGTTCCTCCACACTGCTAAGAGTCCTGCCATTAACCTTGTATTCTGCCTTCAAATTCTATCTTCCAAAGTGTATCACTTCACATTTTTCCAGGTTGAACTCCATCTGCCACTTCTCAGCCCAGCTCTGTATCCTATCAATATTCTGTTGTAACCTACAGCAACCTTCTGCACTATCCACAACACCACCAACCTTTGTGTCATCTGCAAACTTACTAACCCACACTTCCACATCCTCATCCGTCATTTATAAAAATCACAAAGAGTAAGGGTCCCAGAACAGATCCCTGCAGAACACCACTGGTCACCAACCTCCAGGTAGAATACGCTGCATCTACAACCACCCTCTGTCTTCTATTGGCGAGCTAATTCTGAATCTGCACAACCAAGTTTCCCTGGATCCCATGCCTCTTGACTTTCTGAATGAGCCTTCCATGAGGAACCTTATCAAATGCCTAATTAGAATCCACATACACCACATTCACTGCTCTACCTTCATCAATGTGCTTTGTCACATCCTCAAAGAATTCAATCAGGCTTGTGAGGCACAAGCTGCCCTTCACAAAGCCGTGCTAACTGTCCCTAATCAGCCTATGATTTTCCAAATGCCCATAAATCTGTCTCGAAGAAACTTCTCCAGTAACTTGCTTACCAATGAAGTAAGACTCACTGGCCTGTAATTCCCAGGGTTATCCCTACTCCATTTCTTGAACAAAGGAACATTTGCCACCCTCCAATCATCTGGCACTACTCCTGTGATGCAAAGATCATCGCCAAAGGCACAGCAATCTCTTCCTTTGCTTTCCATAATAACCTTGGATATATCCCGTCTGGCCTCAGTGACTTACCTATCCTAATGTTTTTCAAAAGTTCCAGCACATCCTCTTTCTTCACGTCGGCATGTCCTAGCGTATCAGCCTGTTGTACGCCATTCTCACACACAGGGATCTCCCCCACCTCTTCCAACTCCAGGCACGTGTATCCTCTTTTATCCCTGATTGGTCCTACCCTCACTCTAGTCATCCTCCTATTCTTCATATACATGTAGAATGCTTTGGGATTTTCCTTAATCCTGCTCACCAAGGCCTTCTCGTGCCCCTTTCCACCTCTCCTAAGTCCATTCTTAAGTTCTCTCCTGGCTACCTTGTAACTTTCCAGAGCTCTGTCTGATCCTTGCTTTCTAAACCTTAGGTCAACTTCTTTTTTCCTCTTGACAAGATATTCTGTCTCCTGTCAAGCATGGTTCCTTCACTCTACCATCCTTACCCTGCCTCAATGGAACAAACCTATCCAGAACCCCATGCAAGTACTCCCTGAACAACCTCCACATTTCCATTGTGCACTTCCCCAAGAATGTCTGTTCCCAATTTATGCTCCCAAGTTCCTGCCTAATAGCATCATAATTCCCCCTCCCCCAATTAAATACTTTACCATATTGACTGCTCCTATCCCTCTCCAAGACTATGGTAAAGGTCAAGGAGTTATGGCCACTGTCTCCAAAATGCTCTCCTGCCAAGAGATGTGAAACCTGATCAGGCTCATTGCCTAGTACCACGTCCAGTATGTCTTCTCCTCTGGTCGGCCTATCCACATACTGTGTTAGGAATCCTTCCTGGACACACCAAACAAATTCTGCCCCATCTATCCCCTTTTCACTAAGGAGGTGCCAATCAATATTAGGGAAGTTGAAATCACCCATGACAACAACCCTGTTATTTTTGCGCCTCTCCAAAATCTGCCTCCTGATCTGCTCCTCAGTGTCTCTGCTGCTATTGGGGGGTGGGGGGTTCTGTAGAATACTCCCAATAGAGTGATCACTCCCTTCCTGTTTATGACTTCCACCCACACTGATTCAGTAGACCATCCCTCCGGGATGTCCTCCCTTTCTGCAGCTGTGATACTGACCCTGATCAGCAAAGCCACTCTCTCACCTCTTTTACCTCTGCCCCTGTCCCTTTTGAAGCATCTAAACCCTGGGATATCCAGCAGCCATTCCTGCCCTTGTGACAACCAGGTGTCTGTAATGCCCACAACGTTATAGTTCCATGTGCTTACCCTTGCTCTAAGTTCATCACCCTTGTTCCTGATACTTCTTGTAATAAAGTAGACACACTTCAGCCCATCCAACTGACTGCAGTTTTGCTCTTTCAGCTGCCTATCCTTCCTCATAGTTTTTCTACACTCTGCATCTACTTGTACACTGAATGCACCAACCACTAACCTATCACTCGGGTTCCCATTCCCCTGCCAAACTAGTTTCGTTGAGACGTGACATTAAACCAAGGGATATGGGTCAAACGTGGGCAAATGGGGCTAGCTTAGATGTTGTGTTACTCTTGTGTCTATGTCTCAGCTAGGCGTCAAGAATCCCATGGCAGGATTTCAAGGAAGAAAGGAGGAGTTCTCCCCAATGCCCTGACTTGTATTTATCCCTCAAAAACAAATAGAGAAGGCAAAGAGGGGAGATGATTCAAGAACACAGAAAGGAAGGGGCAGTTGAGACACACACAAGCAATTTTGTTGCTTGTGGGACCTTGCAGTGCTTAAATTGGCTGCCATGTTTCCTTCATTACAATATTGACTTCTGTGTGGTAGAGCACTTTGGGTCAGTAGAGGTGCTTTAGAATAGCATCTCTTATACATAGACACAGTCTGGTTTCCCTCTTATTTTAAGCACTTTTAACAGCATTTTCTAAAACCCTGTGCACTCCTAGGTTGGTAAGAGAGTGCTCTCCGAGCTAATTGTGGTAAGGGCTTTTAAACCAGGTGATGTTTTAATCATTACCCTTGGTTTCTCCATTATACTTTTGTGTGAGAAGATCAAAAGGAGTTAGAGTCTTTTTGTTGAAGCTTATGAGAGGCTGCTTCTCATTTTAAACAGAGTCATTCCAGCAGAACATCTCAATACACTACTGATTTTTTTCCCATAGCCTTGTGGCACTGATCTTGAACCATCATGGATTCATCTGCAATGATTCTTACACTTTTCTTTCCAATCCACAGATTTTAGTTCAGGGTCAAATATGGGCAAATGGGGCTAGTTTAGATGGGCAGCTTAGTCAGCATGGATGAGTTGGGCTGAAGGGCCTGTTTTGATGTTGTATTATGCTGTATGTGACGTTGGCATATAGCCTATCACTCTGCAAAATTGCATTTATCTACATAGTTACATTGCATCTATGTTTGATTGCAGTTATTCCTTTCCTACTCAAGATTCATGTTCTTGTGATGGCCTGGGCTTAGCAGTCAGTGGAAAAGAGCTGACTGCCATGGAAGAAAACTAATGATCTCTGTGGTATGGCATTCCCTTTTCCCAAGTTGTCAGTTCCAGGGAATTTCTGGTGTCCAGCAAAATTGATGTTAACAATCAGGTTTAGCAGCCAATCACAATGAAGAGTTCCTCCAGACAGCGAATCAGGAAGTAAAAAGCACAATTGTTAAAGATGTAACAGAGTTTGAAACCAAGATTAGAACATTAAGGTAAAAGCTAAAATATCAAAGCAAGTTGACTAAAGAAAATAATATCGTTTCAAAAAGTGCTGAATTGTTAATCATCTGAGCAAATGCCAGAACACACACAAACACACACGCAAATACACACACGCAAACACACACACACACACACACACACACACACACACAATCAATTGATCAGTGGCCTGCAAGGTTGTAAAGCATTAATTCTGGCCTAATACTCCATTAAAGAGTAATTTAAACCTTGAGCCATAAAGCGTAACATTTTTAATGTCTTTTACACCAAATTAAGTACATGAATATGTGAAGTTTGTATCAGATCACTGATTTCTGACAATTATACTGGAAAAAGTTACAAGACAGCATAGCCAGTGAAGGATTGGGAAATTGCTCACAACTATTATAGATTTAAACTTGCATGCCCTTACACCAGAAATCGCAGTCAATTTCACATCACAATAATGGCAAACACTGACAGTTTCACCATCATTATAACTGCAAATCCAGGCCATTCCAGTTGACTATGAAGTGGTAGACGGTTTCATTCCAACTGTTAATGTAGATTGTGAAGAGCAAGAGCCTTAACAATACAGAATAATTTTTTGGAAAACTCATCATAAGATGAAAAAAAATATGTACAAAATAGTGGGGCAGAAATTCAACCTCTGTCAGATACATTAAATGTGTCTTATAGTACTGTATCTGCATTGAACTACTCTCTGAAATTCAATTACATTGACTTAAATCGAATCAAATTCACAAAGGGAATAAGCCATTGGCTGGTATGTTTTTCACTTAGTATGTGTGACTGAGGATGAATGTCTGCCTTAAAAGTTCTTCAATAGAGTTTATTTTTTGTTCCTGAGGAATGGGTTTCTTTATAGTTGTTTTAAACTCAGCGCACACATAGCTTTTTTTTGTCTGTGGAGGCTCAGAAAATTAATCACGTGGAGAAGATTAACTATTTGAGAAATAATTGAACAAAAAGGTAAAGGGGCTGTGAGAATGGAAGAATATTTTTCTGGAATAACAATGTGACAGTTACTGTGAAAAGATTAAATTCCTTGGAAATCAAAAGCAAATGTATGTTTGAAGGACAGTCTATGGAGAACAGAGACAAACATTTAGAGTTATATTGAGGGAGAAACGCGTATTAAAGATGTTCTAATTCTACTGTTATCTTAAGAAAACAAGGAAATAACATTTAGGGATTGTGGATGCATCCAGCAAATGATATTCTATTCTACAGCATCTTAAGAACTTCCTGCAAAACTGGGGGGAACTGAACCACGCAATGATCCCTCAGACCCACCAGGTAAAGGCCATTTACTTCTTGTCATAGTATGGGATGGTTTAATGGAGATAAAGCACAGAGAAGAGGCATTACAGTCTCAGGGATAGAGTGGAGGAGTGGAGGATGCTCTCCTTAGAGCATAGACAGTTTGAAGATTTGACAGGAGGTGTTTAAAATAATGAATGGATTAGATGCAGTAAATAAAGAGAAACTGGTTCATTTGGCTGAAAGGATAGTAGGCAGAGGGCATAGATTTAAAGTAGTGTGCAGAAACATCAGGCAGATCATTAGGAGAATTCTGTAGTGTGTGTTAGGATTTGCAATATGTTGCCTGGTAGGTTGATAGAATCAACTTCAATTGGAGGCTTCAGAAGAGGAAGAGATTGTAAACTTGAAGGAAAATGGCAGGTTTTTTTGGGAAAAGATCATGAAATTGAATGGACTAAATATTTCTTTCAGAGCTTGCCCAATGTAGTGGGGTGAATGGCTATCAGCAATAAGTGATTCCAAAAGCAAATGTAGGTTTTAGAGTTGACATAAGTGATAGGGCAGAGGTTTGGTAAGAAGCCATTGAAAGTAGAAAGGCTACAAGTTGTACCTTGTCCATCAGGACTGCGGTGAACATGGTGTAAATATTATAGTCATTACACGGCTGATGAGGAATAAGTTAATTCGAGTTATTTTGGTCAACGCTTATTTTTTTCACTATTATCTCTACCTCCAAGCTGTTTTGAAAATCAGAGTTAAAATAGGCCATGATTCTAACGCAGGTGTTCTGGAAAGCTCAGAAGATTCTCCATTTCATTACCCTTCTTTAAACCTCCCCAACCGCACCCCCCCCTCTCCACAATGTTCAAATTTTAAAATGTGAGAATGGTACCAACTCATAATTTTGAAAAGATAAATGCTGGAAATCTGAAGCAGAGCTTGAAAAGGAACAGTCTCACATTTGATGCCTGATTTTTAGTTTGGGGCAAGGACAATGGTAGAAGCACCACAGCTAACTGTGCTTTTGTCCCCAAGGGGAAGAAGGGAAAGTTGGACAGTGTTGCTGCTCCTGCATCCAGCTGAATGGGTAGTTGTCAAGTGAGAGCAACAGGCTTGGTCTAAGTTGCAGTGTCTTCACATTTGGATAGCTTGCTGACGTGCACTTAAGGCTTGCCATGTCTAATTCTACTTGTGTGAGGTACTAGCAAATGGCTGCGTTTGTGGAAAGTACCTCGGTTGACGGAGGCAATATCTTGAAAAGCGAGGGAAAGGGAGTAATTTGGTGAGAAAAGGAAATGGTGGCTATTTTGCACTGGTATTCTTTTCCTTAACCCCTGCTGTGATTACTTAACCAAATTCACCAAACTCTGTGAGTTCCCTATGCTGGAGACTGGGATTTTCTTCTTGTTGTCCTGGAGTGCGTTCCTCTCTGCTGAGGCAAGTGGCCTGACAGGTGAGTGTGAATATGAATGCATTCTTGTCCCCACAGAGCACCTTGGAGAAATTCGGGGGACGATGTGGGAGAGGGAAATTTTACTCGTGGCAAATGCTGGAGAAAGCTTGAATGAAAGTTGTCCTTAGTGTTGACCCCATGTCTTTGTAAATTTCCTGCCGCTCTTTGCTTGAGGCAATACAGGTCCAAGTTATTGTATCCTGGATTCCCCTAATATTTCTTAGAAATTGCATTTCCATGAAATGCTTAATTGCTCTGCTGTTGAGCTCACATTGTGGTCGTTTCCTTGCAGCATTGAATTAAGTTCATTCCTTGCCCACGGTTAACCACCCAAGGGCTCGTTCATCCTGACCAAGTAAAGGGGTCAGCAAGTAACCATATTGTTCACATTGGCACAGTTGTGTGACTATTTTAATGGGAGCTGGGTTTTTTTTTGAGGTGGGACAACTTATCAGTTAAAATGTTATTATTCAGCAGAGATGTGTAATAAAGAAGCCTTCAGTTTTAAGCATTCCATTTCCAAAGAGCACTTCACACATATGATGTGTGCCCCTTCTTTTCCTCTGCGTACAAGTGCCTCTCTGAACCCAGGGATAACTGGCTGTGGGCCAGAGGGGGTCTTGTGAATATCTAACCACAGTCTCCAAACAGTGCAGATTTCCAAACAACTTCTCTCATAATCAACTTTGAGTAATAAGTCTTGGGAAACCAGAGTGGTGGGATTTTTGCCTAGGTTCTCATTATTTCAATGTATGTGCATAACATAAATTATAAGTGACTGACTATGTGAACATGGCATCCTTAATTCCTGCTGTTGGCATCAGAAAGGGTAATCTTCTGATGATACCACCAACAGCTTCACAGCTTAATGGTGCCTGCAGGAGCATGGGTGAAGGTGACCCTCAGTATAAATATGTATAATGAAAGTCCATCTGCTGTGGTGGTGTTCACAGAGAATTTTTAAAATATAATTGAATACATAAATATAAAATCTGTGACCCTGACCTATCTTGGTTCTCCTGCTCTGTAATGCATTCCTTATAAATTGAATTCCAGGTTTTGTAGGGCCTGCCATCTGTATGTCAGCTTTTTGATAAATCAGGTTCCAGGCACCTAATCACAATTAATATGCCTCTTGCTATTTAGTTTCTCATAAATCAGGTTGCAAGGTTCTGCATATGTTGATTTACTTATAATTTGTTGTCACAGTTTCTCTGCATTGCCCTTTGATAAATCAAACTCCAGATTTGCCTAGATACTTTGTACCTCTCTGCCATTTCATAGAAACCCCAAACAAAGCACACATTAGAATTCAGAAACTTCACCACAATAAAAATGCCATTCTATTTTGTTGACTTGCTCTGACTCAGAACCTTGTAAGATTGCCATGGTGACTGACAACATTTCTTTGATCAGTGAGATAATCAAAACTGAAAATAGCCAAAACAAAGCCAAGTAACTGAGACTCCAATTATTTAACTAATCAGAATTGATTAAGTTATAGACATTAAAAAAAATGATCATATACTAGTCGATCTCATGTCAGCATTTGGAGACCAGGTGAAACAGGGTTGGAAAGAAAAGATTTAGTGGGTCAAGACATGAAAATATAATTCAATCCCCATTTCAAAGAAAGACTTTATTCAGAGGTCTTTGCAACTTCAGAAAGTCCCAAAGCATTTTGGAATCTATCGCGTGCGTTTGAAATGTAGACTCTGTCATGATATAGAAAAGCAGGCAGCCAATTTACGGCTCAAGCTATGACTGATAAGAAAGAAGTGATTATCTGCTTTGGGGATGGTTAGGAGGAAAATATTGAAAAGAAATCCATCTCTTCTTTAAGATGATGCCAAGAGGCAGACATTACTTGTTCGAAATCTCATGCCATGAATGGCATCTCTGACAGTGCAGCACTCCCTCAGTAGCACAGTGGAATACCAATATTAGAGTCAGAGAGAGAGACAGCACAAAAACAAGCCCTTTGGCCCATTGAATCCACACCAACCATCAGGCACCCATTTACACTAAACTTGCATTAATCCCATTTTTTATTCTCCCCACATTCTCAACAACTCTCCCCAAATTTTAGCACTCACCTACACACTGGGGGCAATTTACAGTGACCAATTAACCTACCAACCTGCATGCATTGTGATATGGGAGGAAATCAAAGCACCGGGAGGAAACCCACGTGATCATGAAGAATGTGCAAACTCCACACAGAGGGTACCACAGGTCAGGATTGAACCCGGGTCTCTGGTGCTGTGTGACATTGGTTCTCTGGTTCTGCACCATTGTGCTGCCCTCTTTTGATTTATATGTGGAAATTTCTGGATCTGGTTTTGAACCCTTGCCTTATGACTTCATTTAGAGAATAGATCCTCAGAAGCAAGCCTCTGAAACCCATAAATTAACTTTATTTTGCCTTTAGTTTTGAAAGCTATTTTTGTTTTACATTAAAATTTGTAGATAAGTGATCAAGTTTTGGAATCAGTGAAGTCTTAGTTCATTCCCTGCAGACCAGCTGGCAAACACACTAAACTGACCAGTTGCACCGCCATTAGGGGTGGTAAGTTTTTGCAGACAAGATGTGTATTGAGACAGAATACTTGTAAACATAAACAGATAGTAGACAACAGTGGATTTTATTGTTTTTATAGTTGATATTTGTCCTTGTCGAATTGCTCTGATGGCATTAGAAGTGAACTTGAGGATGTTGTAGTCATGCAAGACTGAAGCTTAGTCAAAGACTCCAACAAAGGAGAGGCAGTGGAAGGCTTGGGAGAGGCAGTATAGTTGTGAGTCACCATCATACACAGGCAGACTGGTCCCATAGACCCTTCATGCTGTGACTGGGCAGCATGTTGTTGAGGAAAAGGCCAAGACTGAGTCATTGGCAGGCTCTGATAGTTAACGGTGCAAGGCTTAGAAATGAGGCTACTGATGGAATTAGTTTGCCTGCCAGTGGATGAATATTAAAACTTTATTTATACAGCACGGTAGCATTCCCTTCCGGCACAACGAGCCCGCGCTGCCCAATTACACCCATGTTAACCTACTGACCTGTATATCTTTGGAATGTGGGAAGAAACCGGAGTACCCAGAGGAAACCCACGCAGTCACAGGGAGAATGTACAAACTCCTTACAGACAGCGGTGAGAATTGAACCCCGACTGCTGGTGCTATAATAGCGTTACACTAACCGCTATGCTACCATGATGCCCAATATGTGCATACCAACAAGTCCAATGAGGTGTGCAATAAAGGAGGTTTGTTGGAAGTTCACCTGGTCAGCAGTGTCAAGGCACAAAGAAATTGAGAAGGAAATGAGGAAATGGTTAAAGAATCATAATCAACATGGATGTAATGTGTATTATAGTGAGATTTAATATTCCAGCCTGAAATCTGAATGAAGAGATATAACTAGGAAGTCACAAGTGAGGTGAGCTTGGATTTGTATGGTGCAAGTTCATTCAAGAGGAAGCAAGGGAGGTTGGAGGTAGTAGTCAAGTACAGAGGGTTACAGGGTGGTTTTATTACAGCGACAACTGTGGCAACTGGTTTGAAAGGAAGAGGAAGCTGACTTTGTACTTGGTCTCCTCTCTTCAGAAAGTAGAGAAGACTACTTAGAATGTTCAAAGTCGAGGTTATTGTCATATGCACAAGTGCAATGAAAATCAGGAGCATCACAAGCACATAGCATACCTCAAGCAGCATTCACAAGAAAAACATAAATTATACACAATTTTTACAAGAAAAAAAACACAATTAGAACAAAATAAAGGTCCATTTTAGTGCAGAGTGATCAGAGTGGCCATAGCGTTGCTAAACTGTAGTGGTGATTAAGGTTTTGCCATGGAAGCAAGACCTCACCTATATGCTGAGCAGATGAGTAGCAATTGACAGGCAAGAGAGCAGGAAGTTGGTCACATGGACAGGATATCTTCTGCAAGATTTGAGTGAAACTAGAAAAAGATTGAGTTCAACATAAACACAAGAGAGTGAAAGAAGGTTTGACTGCTGGGCAAGAGAGAGACAGTGAATCCACAGAATACAAAGTCTTAATCTTGGTTACAAGTTGTTTGTAGACTCCATATATTTGTTGGAGGTCTTGGTCTGACCTTGGCTCTGCTGATCCACCGTTGAAATCCTCATCGTGCATGGGTCATTTTCAGGCTTGACGATTTCCATTCATGATTGGCTTTCTATCCTCTATAGACTTCACGTCACTCAAACCGCTAAAGCTTACAGTATATCCTTACCTGCACCAAGCTCTGCTCACTCATCATCAGGACTGCTTGCTGACCTATCACACCACACACACCCACCCCAGGTCTCCCACTTAAATTTTCATTCCCTTGTTCAAGTTCCTTATGCATCTAATCTCTTCCAGCTCTACAGCCTCCCAGTAGCTGTGTTTCCCCTGCTCGGGCGTCTTTCTGCCTTCTCCACTGCTTTGTTCCTACTATTGGTACTGTCTCTACAGCTGCTCAGGCCCTCAAGTCTGGAATTGCTTCTCTTTTCTATTATTCTTCACCACCTTCATTAAAATTTTCCCGTTTAACCAAGGTGTACCTTTTTCTCTGATTATACTTGTGAGAAGCTGTGGAACAATTTCATTTGTCAAAGGAGACAGATAACTCAAGTTTTGTTGTTGGATGCATATTAGTGTGCTTTGAGCTGGGCTGGAACATGTTTCCACTAGGATACTTAGGATTTAAACAGCTCTTCCGACTCATTGCAACCAGCAGAGAGTCATTTCAGTGGAAACCGAACAGCGATTGCTGTCAAGCAGGTGATCCTGCTGACTGAGTGTAATGCAGGATGAGTTAAACTACTCTCAGTTTGTAGCCTGACTTACTACCTAGATTAATGTGATCACCACATCCGACAGGCTAACTTGCCAGTTACTCTTTCAAAAGCCAAAGACTGCGGAATACCTCCTTTTCATCTCATCATTGGGACAAAGGAAATGCCTTCTAAACTTCGTTGGATTTGATGAACTTCTTTGATTCCAATCGTACCTTAATTAATGTCTGGCATACCAAGGTTGTGTGCATGTTGTAACTCCACGTGACGCCATGGGATGTATTCAAACTCCTTGTGACAAACCAATGGTCACAAGTATAGGTTCCATCTCGGACACCCTCGTGCACCTAGCCATGCCTGCCTATAACAACAGCTCAGATTAGCCCATTATGATTTTGAAACATGTTTTCCTTTTGTTAGTTTGATTGCAAAATGAATGTATACTTGGTTATATATTATACATTCAGTCTAATAGTTGCTTCCTTTGAATTTGGTGAAACTACACATTGAGCAGGCTATATAATGTGGGTGATATGGCACTATCTGTACCATGCACTCATCCGTGATGAATTCCTTTCCCAATGTTCCATAACATTGGTGACTGAAGTTAATAGGCACTAGACTAAAACTTAGGTTTTACTCCATCAGAAATATTGCAAAATCCACATCTGAATTAACTGGTATTTCAATGATTACACCATGTAAGTAACTACTGGAATAGAATGAGATCATTACTGCAGTCTAAATATGATTAGCTGCTAGTCTACATTTCCATTAACAAAATCACATGAATCACACATATCAGAACTGCATGCCTCTGTGCTTTTCTGAGTCGGAAATAACCATCCATGACAGGCACTTTGCTTGTGTTTTGGAAGAAATCTGCTTTCCATCCCCAGCTAAATCCAATGAAAGAATTGCTCGAGCAAAATGAAACTGCAATGCAGCATCATTGTTGATTCAGTGAGCAAAAAAATATGTATTTAAAAAAATCTACAAAATTAAATGTTCATTCTAAAGCAGTGGAAATTAAGTCTCTTATCAAGTTCAAAATCATATTTCTTTTGAAGTTTAACTTGGCCATAATATAGTTGGTCGTTAGGTTTGGAAAACTGAAGTTTTGAAAGATGAAATAGACAATTTGAAACCTGTCACTATTTTACAGCAGTGTTATTAAATCTTCATTATTTTAGCAGCTACATAGAGAAGTCAATTTTCTCCTGTGGGAAACTCATTTCACCTTGATGAAGAATTTTACTCCTCGTTCAATATAAACCTGAAGCCAATTTCTTTACTGTCCGAGCTGTGACTATTTTATTTCTACGAAAGCTTCTCTGACAGAAAATACTTAGAAAACGTAAAAGAATTATGTGGAAGTAACTGAAACAAACAAAAGGTGTTTCCTTATTGCTATCATTCTTCTGTAGATCTGTGACCAGAGGAGGTCACTCTGCTTCGTAGAAGATAGCTATCTCTGCTATACATTGAGTATCACATATTTGGAAACTCTGCTGCCTTTATGCTTAGGTATTGAGGGAACCTGCAGCATTGACTTTTAGATTGCCACTTTGAAAGGTGATGAATCATCTGTTAAGTGGATTGCCTAATGAATGGTGTTTGCAGAGTGGACCTGAGTTTCAGAAATAATTAGTATCTATCACTTGGTGAGCAATAGTTCACTTTGGCCCAATGGGCTTTGCAATTATCCCATCAAAGTAATAGTCAAGGTGTTAGTCGTATTTCCTAATGAATGTGTTCCAAGATCACTTCCCTCTGTTTGAGTTTAAACTTGTCAACTTGTGAATTGTCAACTGGAATATCAGTGGTTTATATCTAAACCATTGTTTTAACCCTCCAACCATGTTTGACTGTTGTGTTGAGAGTGATTGAAGCTCTTTTCATCCTAGTTTGGGTTTCAGAACAAAGGGAAGAAATGTGACTGGCACTGTGAAGTTAATTGTTTAGCTAAAGCTTTATGGGTGACTGAGTTTCAGATTAAACTGTTCGTTAAAATTAAAAAAAATTACTGCTGACGATTGTTAGAAATTTTAAGGCATATAATACTTTATATGAGAGTAAATTCATTGAAATCTGCTTGTTTAACTGTTAGTCTTATTTCCTCATAAGTGTCTTACATATATAAACGTACCTTTATATTATGTATATAAAAATGTGTACGTAAAGTATCTCAAGTATTATGCACATATCAGTTGCAAAGAATAAATGTGTACGATGGGATCCCATAACTTGTTACTGTAAAGGTTTCATTGCTCTCTACTGTGACCCATACTTTTTCATTTTAAGTTTCACTCCCATTCTGGCCTTGAATTCTGTACCGTTCCAGTTAAGTTCATTGTGAACTTGAGGGGCAGCACCTCATCTCCACCATAACAAGCTTCTGGAGTTTCCATAATAATGGAATCAGAATCAGATTTATTATCACTGACTTATATGATGTGAAATGTGTTGTTTTGCAGCAGCAGTACAGTGCAAAGACATAAAAATTTTTATAAATTTACAAAAATAAATAAATAGTGCAAAAACAAAAGGAATAACGAGGTAGTGTTCATGGGCTCATGAACTGTTCAGAAATCTGATGGCGGAGGGGAAGCTATTTCTGAATCGTTGAGTGTGGGTCTTCAGGCTCCAGTACCTCCTCCCTGATGGCAGTAATGAGAAGAGAGCATGTCCCAGATGGTGAGGATCCTTAGTGATGGATGCCGTCTTCTTCAGGCACCACCTCTTGAAGATATCCTCGATGGTGGGGTGGGTTGTGCCCGTGATGGAGCTGGCTGAGTCTACAACCCTCTGCAGCCTCTTGCGATCCTGTGCATTGGAGACTCCATGTCAGGCTGTGATACAACCAGTCAGAATGCTCTCCACCATACATCTATAGAAATTTACAAGAGTCTTTGGTGACATACCGAATCTCCTCAAACTCCTAACGAAATAGAGCCACTGGCATGCCTTCTTTGTGATTGTATCAATGTGTTTGGCCCAGGATAGATTGAGATGTTGACCTCAGGAACTTGAAGCTGCTCACTCTTTCCACTGCTGACCCTTCAATGAGGACTGGTGTGTGTTCTCCCGACTTCCCCTTCCTGAAGTCCTCGGTCCTGCTGACGTTGAGTGTGAGGTTGGTGTTGCAACACCACTCAACCAGCCGATCTGTCTCACTCCTGTACACCTCCTCGTCACCATCAACAACGGTGGTGCCATCAGCGAATTTATAGATGGCGTTAATACTAGAAAATGCTGGAAATACTCAGTAATTCAGACTGAAAGTGTGATCACTGAGCTCAACAATTTTAACTAGTCAGTATTTCCTTTATAGAATTGCCACATTCTCTCCAGTTCCCTCTGGTAATTTCAGATAATTAGTCGTCATTCGCACCTTCTCCCTTGCGCCACCTTTCACATTACGTCATCACCCCTTTTGCCATTTAATCTCCACATCCTTGCAGAAACTATTTACTTACTTTTCTCCTCCCCTCCCCTTTCTGTTTATTCACGGCTGCCAAGGACAGGATTTATTGGCCATCCCTACTTACCCCTGAACTGAATGACTGACTCAGTTAAGAGTGCTGTACTTGCATGCCAGACCTGGTAATGATAGAGAACTCCCCTGAAGGACATTAGAGAACCAGCTTGGGTTCAGTGGTAATCTGGTAGGTTCATGGTCGCCACTAACGAAATTAGGTTTTTAGTTCCAGATTCACTGAATTACTTGAATCTAAGTTCTATGGTTTTTGGCATGAAATTCAAACATATTTGTCCAGATTAGTAGTCTGGGTTAACCCCAATAAATTAACCGCCCATTTTGCATGCCATCTTAAAACTTGTTTTATCTCCAGCTTCCCTGAGGTCCAATGAACTGTCACCAAGCTGAAATGTTAACTCTGCTCCTCCCTCCTCCGGTGATTCCTGACCTGCTGAGTATTTTCACTCTTTGTTTCAGGTTTCCAGCAGTTGCAGGATTTTGGCTTTGCACTTTGTTCATAATTGGTATTGGAATTGGTTTATGATTGCCACTTGTACCGAGGTACAGTGAAAAACTTGTCTTGCATACCATTTGTACAGATCAATTCATTACACAATGCAGTTACGTTGGGTTAGTACAGAGTGCATTAAAAACATAAAAACATGAGGATATGTTTTTGTTTTATTGACAGTGGCGATACATCTCTAAATTAGAAGTTTTGTGTTGAGTAAGCTACAAAAGATGTAAAGTATAACTATAGCTGAGGAGCATACAGACTGGAGTGATTCTGTCAAACGTTATACAGCCTGCTATATTTACTTTGTCATCATCTTCAGAGAATATAATAGGAAACTGATCTGCTGTCATCCATATTGTGTTCCTGCTGAGTTGAATTCCAGCTCCATGAGCTGGGACTAGCCCCAATCCTATCAACTATAACAGGCTGCCGAAATGTTATCAGTCATAGAGTGTTACAGCATGGAAACAGGCCCTTCAGCCCATTGGGCCCATGCTGACCTCTAACAACCCATTTACATTAATCCTACACTCATCCCATTTTATTCTCCCCACACTCCTCTCTACTCCCCACAGATTCTGCTACTCATCCACACACTAGGGGAAACTTACAGGTCAAGGTTTAAAGAATGGAATGATAGAGTTTTTGTTTAAAGAGATTTTGATTTGCTAACTCACCATCATAGGTGGAGCAAAGAGGTTTGGGGAGAAGCTTGTTATCTTCATATTTTTAAGTAGCACACTATACTGTCACGTGGTTCCGACAGAGAGGCAGACTCTGAAACACCCTCAGAATGAATATACAGCACGGTGAGTCATGCACCTCGATGATTAAAATCAGAGAATCAATAAGCAGGAAATTAAATGGTTTAAATGTGGAAGATTGGCGTATAAAATATGTAATGCCCAGAGAGGCTGCAAGGGGTATTTGGGGGTGGGGAGAGGTGAAAACCACAATGAAATATGAGAATGCTTAGTATTCACAGCCCCATTTGTGGAATTTGATTTAGTTTCTAGCTCAATTACAGTAAACAAACATAACAGTGGTACATAATGTAAGTATATCTTGACACTGGGGTGATTAGCATTTAAAAGGATGGATTGCACAGATGCATAGCTTTTTTGTAAAAGATAGACATCGCTCTGGGCAAAGTATTAGCTGAACTATACTACATACACAGTATAATGGAAGTATACATTTACCATCCATGTTATTTGGGAATAATTTCAGTGATGACCAATTGCAACCAATCTGTGTAATGCTTCCAAGCCACTGATAGGATAAAGGAGCAACCTTATGAAAGTTGTCAGCAATAATGGAAAATGCTGTCATGGTGTACAAACAGGACCCTCATCCACCTGAACAGGATCAGGAGACCAGACTGTCAAAGTCAGGGTGACAGTGCTTTATGTCTAAGCAGAGTGGAGTTTGGTACATGATATTTAAGTAGTGGCCAATTACAGTTATCAGGGCATCTGCATGTTTATTGGAATTGCACTCCATGTGGATAGTTTGTACTGAATTCCCTCAACACCTTTGTGTGTAGCATTAATAATGATTATGGAAACTCCGTTAATTACTTGTTCCCATACTAGATTCCATCCACCAATCTCACAGGACTCCTCTATTGGTAAATCGTGTAACATTTTGTTGAAAATTTGCTGAAAGTTTTGACAATGTGCTGGTAACTTCATGTTGCTTTGTTCCAATGCTTGTGTGTGCAGAATGAATAATAGGAGGATAGAGAATATTAATGGTACTTGTTTGGAGGTTTCAGATCTTTATTGTAAGATTGGGCAAATGAAGCTGTTTTTGGATCCTTGGAGGGCAGCAGCTGGTGACCCTTTCAGAATTGTTGGCATCCTTTCACCTCCAGGAGACGGTGGATATTGCAGCCTAAGACATGATGACTGTATAATTCAGTTGGAGATTTGCACAACCCATGGAGTGGTTGCAAGTGGCATAATTGGATAGTTGGGAATTTGTCTTCCTCATATGGATCTTTTCTCTTCATGCCATTGCAGCCAGTTCCTGTCATAGACTTTGAGGTCTTGCAGGGACAATGACACGACTTGTTCTGATCACTTACCATCAATCAGGATCAGTTCTAGATGCCATCATTTCCTGCTTTCATGCATCTTTACTGGAAGTCTTGTTGGTTTTTTTTTCCCTCTGACAGTTCCCAAATTGGATGTCATTGTGCTTCCAACCACCTGTCAATCTGCTCAGATGGCCCAAACAGTGTTTGGAGAAGCTCCAGACTGGTGACTCTATTTTGTCATTTAATATCATAGTGGCTGGTGCAGTTGGAAGCTGTTTCACCTTTGCTCTTGATGTATACAAGTTGTTCCTTGCTTCTCTGTCATATATGAGAATGTTTTGTGCACTAGCATTTTTGGTTTTGGTCATGAACTTAGAATTGTTTCATGTTCTTTTAATTAGTCTACTGAAGGTGGGAGCAGTTCTTCTGAGTGAATGTTGAATACATTGGGAGAACCTAGGCAGCTGAACAACTAACCATCTCTCATTAAGGGTAATTAATGGACCTTGTGGAACTTTCTGTTATAGTACAAATGTTTTCTTTATGCTCTTGAAGAGAGCAATTGTCTGACAAGCTCTTGAAGTGAGATCCATAAATCTTATTGTACATCTCTGGATTAAGGGCAACGTTACCTGCAAATAAAAATTTCCTGCACAGCACCTTTTTGACTTTAGAATCAGAGAGTCACTTCAGTTTTCACCTTGAGTAATAACAGGTTGAAAGCATTTCCCATCTAGTCTTGTAGGCATGCACTACCTTCTGAGTCTTAACCACAGAATCCAGGAGCACTGAAAAGAACCCAAGAATGTAGGAGGAAGAAGGTTTCACACCCCTTTTCTCCAGCTCTCCAAAATAGACCCATCAAACAGAACAGTGCCTTCATGTCGTTGTGGAAAAGCATATAAGTCTTAATAGTGTTGGTGGGCAATCTGTCTTTCCCAGCACTACAAATAACCCAGCACTGCTGATGGTGTCAAATGCTTTGGTGATATACAATGGTCGATTTTGCTCTCTGCACTTGTTTTGAAGTTGACACAAGAAAAATATCATGAATGTAATTGATCTTCTAGCCCTGATTTCAAGTTAGACACAATTTGTAAGCTGTTGAAAATGCATCAAGATGTTGCTTGTGTAAGCTTTCCCCACTGAATTCATAGCAAAATACCTCTGCAGTTGTCACGGTCATCTTTATCTTTGTTATTGCATTTGGACAGTAAAGACACCTACATTAGACTATTGTTTATTGACTATAGCTCCATCTTCAATACTATAATTGCAAGCAAACTCATCACCAAACTCCAAGACTTGGGACTCGACACCTCCCTTTGTATCTGGATCCTTGACTTCCTGACCAACAGATGACAATCAGTGAGGATAGGCAGCAACACCTCCACCATGATTATTCTCAACACTGGTGCCCCACAAGGCTGCATCCTCAGCCCCCTACTCTACTCCCTATGCACTCATGACTGCATGGCCGGATACTGATCTAACTCCATCTACAAGTTTGCAGATGATATCACCATAGTGGGCCGTATCTCAAATAACGATGAGTTGGAGTACAGGAAGGAGATAGAGAGCCTAGTGACATAGTGTCACGACAACAACCTTTCCCTCAGTGTCGGCAAAACAAAAGAGCTGGTCATTGATTTCAGGAAGGTGGGGGGGGGGGGAGCGCGGTGCACATGCTCCTGTTTACATCAACATTGCTGAGGTCAAGAGGGTTGAGAGCTTCAAGTTGCAGGAATGAACATCACCAATAGCCTGGCCCGGTCCAGTCATGTTGACACCACAGCCAAGAAAGCTCACCAGTGCCTCTACTTCCTCAGGAGGCTAAAGAAATTTGGCATGTCCCCTTTGACCCCCACCAACCTTTCTCGATGGCATCAATTCTGCAACAGTCTCTAGAGTTTTATTTCATCCGATGATTAGCAACTAAAGTTTCTAGCTGGCATAGCACTGCATAGTGTTCAAACCAATGGGATATTGTCTTGTTTCTATGTGAAATGGCTTTGCCAGTATCACAGCCAGCATCATAAAATATCTGAAGTGAAGCTAGGTCTTTCCTTATAACAAGGTCCAGTTAGTGCCAATGGCCAAACCATGACACTTAATGGGATTCTTCGAGAAAAAATATGTAGTGGTAATGCGCAGTTGGGGTTTGGTTCAAAATTCAAGAAGTCATTGGCCATGCTTATTTGTCTTGCTGATGTAAAATGCCCCAGGCAATCTGGCCATGAATTGTTCTCTGCACCAACTCTTGTGATATCACCGAGGATCACTGATAATGGCTCAGTTGATGGTAGTCCTTTGATAAATTGACACAATGCCTTAATTTTTTTTGTCTCTTGAAAGGTGGAATTGAATGTTAGTGCATGAGCACTGATGGTTGTCTGAAGTCCAAGGTACTAAGCTCCGACTTCCCAATGGAAATTTCTATAAACTTTACAAACGTTTTGCTCACAGTGAAGCTGACACCAGGCAGATGATATCCTCAGCACATTTTTCTTGCCAAAAGAACTTGCATTTGGCCTCGTGGATAGAGGTTGCATCTTGGAGTCTTGTTTTCTGGAGCTCTGCAATATTAGTATTGAATTTGTACAGTTCGTGGTCATTCACAGCAGACCTCTGAATATTGTTCGTGTGCTGCAGGTTGTCAAACCAAGGCATGTGGTCCTGACATTCCAGCTTCCAAGCCAGAGAGTTCTCTATTTTTGCTTGGTGCAGAGTTGCCCTAGTCATATGCACCCAGTGAAGCAGGTTGAATATGGGAGATCAACACCTAACTGTCCATGGACTGACAGCTTTATAGGTGTCTGTAGCTGACCAGCTGGTAAATTAGTTTATTATTGTCACATGTACTCAGGTACAGTGGAAAAACTTATCTCGCATACTGTTCATACAGATCAATTCAATACACAGTGCATTGAGGTAGTACAAGGTAAAACAATAACAGAATGCAGAACAAAGTGTTACAGTTACAGAGAAAGTGCAGTGCAGATAGACAATAAGGTGCAAGGTCATAATGAGGTAAATTGTGAGGTCAAGGGTCCATTTTATCATATCAGGGAACTGTTCAATAGTCTTATAGCAGTGAGATAAAAGCTGTCCTTGAGCCTAGTGGTACGTGCTTTCAGGCATTTATATCTTCTGCCCAATAGGAGAGGGGAGAAGAGAGAATGTCCAGGGTGGGTGGGGTCTTTGATTATGCTGGCTGCTTTATCCAGGCAGCGAGAAGTTTTAGACAGAGTCCATTGAGGGGAGGCTAGTTTCTGTGATGTGCTGAGCTGTGTCCACAATGCTCTGTAGTTTCATGTGGTCACGGGCAGAGCAGATGCCATACCAAACCATGATGCATGCAGATAGGTGCATCGATAAAAATTGGTGAGTATCAAGGGGGACACGCCAAATGCATTGATTCCTCTTACTACCAAAGGTGAGCTGTAAAACTCGCCTTGCTCTGATTATGTGAAGATTATAACCTGTGACTAGCACCTCCCTGTTCTATGTATGCAGACCTCAAGAATGGAGTAACCTTTCCTTGTAATGTGGCCACTATGGCCTGGACAGTTAATAAAGTGATGCTCTTTCTCTGTGCATCAGCACCCTCCTCTCAGTTTTGCTGGTGAAGTCCAAAGGAGAGGTGACATATTTGGGTGAGCTATACTGCAGAAGCCACTAGTACAGGGTAGCTGGTCTTCAGATTAAGAGCTGTAAAGTAATGTTGCTCATCTTTAAGTTTCCACTCGCCAATCAGACACCGTCATTGCCCTGCAAAATAAAAGGTATGTGAAGTGACTTAAAAGTACATATAGTGGCAGCCTACACTGTATACTCAGCTTATCTGTGGGCCTTTGAACTTGCTTGGGGAACATTTGCTGGACGGTTGCTTTGTGTCCTCACCTTTGTCAATGAGCATGCAGAAATAGTTCCAGTGTGACGTGCCTTACTGCAGTGTGACCACACATGGAAATCCTAGAATGAGTAATTTCACTGCATCTTTGAACGCACGCTATGGGTTGATAGGGAACTGTGTGATATTCTACAAAGCTCCAACAGATTGCATTTTACCTTGGCATATTTCCTGAAACAATTGTTCTTATTGACTTCCTTGGTCTCTGTGTATTTGTTCTTGGATGCACTCTGAAGGGTATCTGCTACCAAACAATCTGCATTTTCCTTTGGTAAGTGTTAGGAATGGGATGATGAAGAGCATCCCGTGCTACATCTGCACCTCTGAATTCCGTATCAAAATCAGGATATTCAATATTTTTCTTTCATTCTCTTTATAGCAATAAAAAACCAGTATTGTAAAATACTGCCACAATCCTGCAGCCAGCCATAATCTAGACTGGGTAATGGCCATGAACTGTTAGTTATGCCAACTTCAGAAAATAGCTCAGACTGCTCAGCATATTGAGGCTCAATGTTCTATGGTCCAAGCACATTAATCCATCTGTGAGTGGGTGAGATCAGTATGACTGGGGCAAGGCCATAGTAACTGAAATGCAAATCAGTTTACAGTTATAACAGTGCTTCTATGGAGATCCTCAATATTTTGCCTGTTTTTAATTTTTTGCTGCAGTAACTTTGGTTGTTTGTTCCAAAAATTACTGTTCCAGAGAAATTATCTGACTGTAGGCACGGCTGATTTACATTGTCATGGTGCTGCTTAATCTGAAAAGATAACATTGTTTTGCAATTAGTGTAAAATGATTACAATTTTATGGCAGATTCTTGGAGAATTTATGATAATCTTCTGTAACCAAGGGCACTGTCTGAAGTTGAACTCTCTCTGTGCATTGCAGGTTTTTGTTCATTATGGAATTCCTCGAAAGACTGTGTACTCAGTCAGCTGAAGCTTTCCTTAACTCTGCCTTCCCCTCCACTGCAGTTGACAGAGCTCTCAACCACGCTAGTTCCATTCACTGCACTTCTGCCCTAATCCTTTCTCCTCCTATCCAGAGTAAAGCAAGGATTCCCCTTGTCCTCACCTTTCAACCTCACTAACCTCCACATTCAATAGATTAACCTTTGTATTTTCTGCCATCTTCAACGTGATCCCCACCATATTATTCTTCTCCTCCCCTTCCTTACAACATTCCAAAGGGGCTGTTCCCTCCATGAATCTCCATCTCCAACACTGCTCACTCCCCTTCTCACACTATTTCCCTTTCAATAGCAGGAGACTCACATCAGATCTTTTACCTCTTCCCTTCCCACTATCCAGACACCCACACGCTCCTTCCAGGCAAGGCATCAATTGACTTCCAGTTTAGTACTGCATTTGGTGCTTTTCTACATTGGAGAAACCAGACACATGCTGACTGTTTTGCAGAACACCTCTGTTCCGTCTGCGAGGGTGACCCCCTGCTTCCACTCACCTGTTACTTCATTTGTCTGCCCATTCCCACTGACGTCTCTAACTTTGGCCTCTTAATTTGTTCCAACATAAGCTCAAGGAACAACACTTCAGCTTCCATCTGGGCATGTTTACAATCCTTTGGATTCAACACTGAATTCAACAGTCTTGGATTACCAACATGTCCAGTTTGGGTCAGAACAGGCCAGCACTGATGCAAGTTCATCAGTCTGTAAGCTTAACCCAGTATATATCCCTCCATAGATGTTGCATCACCTGCTGGATATTTCCAGCATTCTCTGTTATTTCATATTTACAGCAGTGCTCTTCATTTCTCAGTTCCAGCAATTTCTCCTTCTCTCCTTCTTACCATCTTACATCGGTAGTGTAGCGGTCAGCGTAATGCTATTACAGCGCCAGCGACCTGGGTTCAACTCCAGCCGCTGTCTGTAAGGAGTTTGTACGTTCTCCCCTTTTCTGCGTGGGTTTCCTCCGGGTGCTTCGGTTTCCTCCCACATTCCCAAGACATAGGGGTTAGGAAGTTGTGGGCATGCTACATTGGCGCCAGAAGCATGGCAACATTTGCAGGCTGCCCCAGAACACTCCGCGCAAAAGATGCATTTCACTGCGTGTTTCAATGTACATGTGACTAATAAAGATATCTTGTACATCTCTTCCAGTCAGCTCAGCTGCAGTCAACAAACCTTCACCACCTTCTCCATTTGTAAAATATCATCAAAGGCTGACGAGTAATATTTAACAGTAAATTTATTGTTGGGACTATCTACTTGAAGTGTGTGTGTACACAGTATGCATTTCAATATACAATGCAGATCCAGAAGGAAATGAAGTTAAACTTTGTGTTTCCTGAACCCCAGTTCCTATATTATCATAATTGGTTTATTATTGTCACAGTGAGAATCCTTGTTTTGCATGCCAGCCATACAGATCATTTCAAAACATATGTACCATGAGGTCGTACCTGTTCGTGTTTCAGGATTGTAAGTCTGCTCCCATCACAGGTGTGTTTTAGGATTTGTACCAGACAACTGCTGCAACAACTCCATGTGACAGAATAATAAGTAAGGGAATTAAACTGGCTCAATCAAAGCTCTGGCAATGGACACATCTATCTGGAACTGACTCAGGCACAGACAACAACTGATCATTATGTACAGGTCTAAAAAGAAGTTATAATCACTGCTCCTAGTCAATGTTACAGATATTTACCAATGTATAGTTGGCAGAATTGTCCTGCTCAATCATGGCTCTAAATTTCTTTTAAGGCTTCCTCAGAAATCCTAGAATCAAAAGACATCAAATTAAAGCCCCTGATGAAAAACATGATGATGCTGGAGCAACTCAGCAGGTCAGGCAGCATCCGTGGAGAAAAGCAGGCGGTCAACGTTTCGGGTCAGGACCCTTCTTCAAGACTGAAGATAGGAAAAGGGGGAAGCCCAATATATGGGAGGGAAAAGCAGAGCAGTGATAGGTGGACAAAAGAGGGGAGGTGAGGTGGGCTCAAGGTGGTGATAGGTAGATGCAGGTAAGAGACAGTGATAGGCAGGTGCAGGGGAGGAGGGGAGAGCAGATCCACCGGGGGATGGGTCAAAGGTAAGGAGAGAAAGGGAAAAAAAGGCAGAACAAAAGTAATCCCCACTCCCCATCCCCACAACCCCCCACTATGCTGCTTCTCTTCTTCCCTTTCCTATCCTCTTTTTGTTCTGCCTTTTTTTTCCTTTACTCTCCTTACCTTTGACCCATCCCCCAGTGGATCTGCTCAACCCTCCTCCCCCGCACCTGCCTATCACTGTCTCTTACCTACATCTACCTATCACCACCCTGTGCCCACCCCGCCTCCCCTCTTGTGTCCACCTTTCACTGCTCTGCTTTTCCCTCCTATATATTGGGCTTCCCCTTTTCCTACCTTCAGTCTTGAAGAAGGGTCCTGACCCGAAACGTTGACCGCCTGTTTTTCTCCACGGATGCTGCCTGGCCTGCTGAGTTCCTCCCGCATCATGGTGTTTTTCATCTAGATTCCAGCATCTGCAGTCCTTTGTTTCTCTAAATTAAAGCCCCTTATTTGGGCAAGATTCCAACTGCAGTCTCTTCATAAGAGGTCCTGATGACAAATCACCTTCTGTTATGATTTGTGTTATAAGTTGAGCTTTTCAGAGTCATGAGATAAAATACTTCACTGAAGTCATGTATTATTTTTCCCTATTGCAGGAATTGTTGCTGTTCTCTTCTGTGGAATTACTCAAGCTCATTACACTTACAATAATCTTTCTGATGAAGCAAAGATGAGGACGAAGCAGGTAGGAAGTACATCTTCAATGTGCATTTCAGTGACAGTGCACTTCAGATATAACACTGTCTGGGAGGTAGAATCAGAGGATTCTTGCAGTTAAAGGCACTTATTGGAACAAAAGACTTGAAGCAATAACGAGATGGGTTTGGTCAAAGGCCACCTTTCATGGTTTCGACGTGCCAACTCCACTGCAACCCGACAGCAACATTTAGCCAACAAATTGATTCCTGGCAGCCAATTTCATTGTTAATTGGCCAGCATTCAACAGAGTTTCTCAGTCTCTGCTCCGGCAATCTCTCCAGCTGGTCCTGGCGTCCATTAATTCAACACTGCTCATTCTCTGCTTTAGCTGCATCTTTTCACTGCTCCTGGCCTGGAGCTGGGAGAACTTTGGACAGAGGAAAGAGGGCAGTGTCAGTTCTGACTGATTAATAACGAAAGAAGGAAGTCAAGGATTGGAGCCGGGAGTGAGAGGGACGGAATGACAGAGTAACCTTCTGGGAAGATGGTTGGGAGCAGAGTAGAAGTGCCTGAGGTTCTGCCCTGTGGCATCTTAAGCAAGAATGATAGAGTTGAACAAAAATGAGAGTCTCCGCCTCAAAACTGCAAAGAGTGTGATGTGTGTGTAATAGAGAGCTACCCACTGCTTGATCCTCCTCCTTCCCCCCCACTTGATCCTCCTCCTTCCCCCCCCCACTTCATCCTCCTCCTTCCCTCCCACTTGATCCTCCTCCTTCCCCCCCCCACTTGATCCTCCTCCTTCCGCCCCCCACTTGATCCTCCTCCTTCCCCCCCCACTTGATCCTCCTTCCCCCCACTTGATCCTCCTCCTTCCCCCCCACTTGATCCTCCTCCTTCCCCCCCACTTGATCCTCCTCCTTCCCCCCCCACTTGATCCTCCTCCTTCCCCCCCACTTGATCCTCCACCTTCCCCCCCACTTGATCCTCCTCCTCCCCCCAACTTGATCCTCCTCCTTCCCCCCCCACTTCATCCTCCTCCTTCCCCCCCCACTTGATCCTCCTCCTTCCCCCCCACTTGATCCTCCTCCTTCCCCCCACTTGATCCTCCTCCTTCCCCCCCACTTGATCCTCCTCCTTCCCCCCCACGATCCTCCTCCTTCCCTCCCACTTGATCCTCCTCCTTCCCCCCCACTTGATCCTCCTCCTTCCGCCCCCCACTTAATCCTCCTCCTTCCCCCCCCCACTTGATCCTCCTTCCCCCCACTTGATCCTCCTCCTTCCCCCCACTTGATCCTCCTCCTTTCCCCCCACTTGATCCTCCTCCTTCCCCCCCCACTTGATCCTCCTCCTTCCCCCCCACTTGATCCTCCTCCTTCCCCCCCACTTGATCCTCCTCCTTCCCCCCCCCACTTGATCATCCTCCTTCCCCCCCACTTGATCCTCCTCCTTCCCCCACTTGATCCTCCTCCTTCCCCCCACTTGATCCTCCTCCCTCCCCCCCACTTGATCCTCCTCCTTCCCCCCCCACTTGATCATCCTCCTCCCCCCCACTTGATCCTCCTCCTTCCCCCCCACTTGATCCTCCTCCTTCCCCCCACTTGATCCTCCTCCCTCCCCCCCACTTGATCCTCCTCCTTCCCCCCCAACTTGATCCTCCTCCTCCCCCCCACTTGATCCTCCTCCTTCCCTCCCACTTGATCCTCCTCCCTCCCCCCCCACTTGATCCTCCTCCTTCCCCCCCAACTTGATCCTCCTCCTCCCCCCCACTTGATCCTCCTCCTTCCCTCCCACTTGATCCTCCTCCTTCCCTCCCACTTGATCCTCCTCCTCCCTCCCGCTCAATCCTCTTTTTCCCTGCATAAGATCCTCTTTCTCCTCCCCTTTTCCACTGCAACACAATCCTCTTTCCCATTCCCCACACTGTCGTTGCCACAGTGCAGTGATAATAGCCTTCCTCACTGCCACCGCTGTGGCTGGATAAGCCTGATGCATTGTGCTTCCTGTAGCTGCAAGGCCAATGGTAAAGGAAGAACACAGAGGGGGTACAAGTTCACGGAAGGTGAGAGCAAAAATTATTCTTAGTCATTGGTTGACACACTGTCCAGATGCCACTCTCCATTGTAGCAATAAAACCATAGCGAAGTAATGACAACTTTGTCTTGTTTGGATCATTCCAACACATTAGTGTTTTACTGATGATCCAGACTGTTGTCCCCAAATAGCAATAGCACAGATTCATTTTGCTGATTCCAGGCTGTAATTCAATTTATGACTTCCTTCAGATCTGTTTTAGGCCAATAAATTGCGCATGGTTGTCGTAGCAACAGGCAAGATTTATATTGTTACTGGAATAAAGATAAATTGGTTACTTCAGATAAATCCAAACCATAGTGATATTTCTATCTTCTGCTAATGGCCTTTCAGATTAATGTTGAATTATGGTCCGTTTTATGTTGTTCACTTGCATCCACTTAGAAGTAGTTGCACCAATCGCAAATTCATTTAACTTCTGACCTTGACAGAGGGGAGAGTTGCACCTGTGCTGAATCTCACTACAGCCACAGAGAAAAGACAACCTTGTCTGAACCCTGCAAACACAGCGAACACTATCGGAGCTTAACCATGTTGGGTGGTGATATTAAAACAATATTTCATACCAATGACAATGCTTTTTTAAATTAGTGTAGATATTGCTGGCAAGAGCAGCATTTACTGCCCATCACTACTTCAGCTTTAAAATGGTAGTGGTGGGTGAGCAAGTTTCTTGAGCAGCAACTGTCCAGAAGGTGATGAACTAGCATGATTAGTAAATTGGAGTCACAAGAGATTGCAGATGCTGGAATCTGGAGCAGACAACAAGCTGCTGGAGGAACTCAGCGGGTCAGGCAGCATCTGTAGATGTAGAGGGATAGTTGAAGTTTCAGGTCGAGACCCTGCATTGGGACTGAGAGTGTAAAGGGGAGATATCCAGTGTAAAGAGGTGAAGAGAGGGGTGAGGCAGGAGCTGGCAAGTGATGGGTGGATCCAGGGGTTGATGGGCAGATGGAGCCAGGTGGGGGAGGGAGGAGTGGAGAAAGTGGCAGAGGCTGGGAGGTGATCAGTGGAGACAACAGAGCGCTGCGGATTATGCAGTCTGGTAAGAAAGGAAGGTGATGAGTGGAACCAGATAAGATGGGAACAGTGGGGAGAGGGGAAAGGGGACCCAGTTTCTAGAATGTGTAGGTGATAGGCAGATGGAATCAGGTGGTAGAGAGGAAAGAATGGGTGGTGTGAGAGGGTCCAGGTGCATTCATAAAGAGAGAGAAAGAAACAGAGAGAGTGCGGGTTGCCTGAAATTAGAGAATTCAATTTCATGCCTTTGAGTTATAGACTATTCAGGCGGAATACGAGGTGCTGTTCCTCTAGTTGATGTTTGGCCTCACCCTGTAGCAGTGGAGGAGGCCGAGGACAGACAGGTCGATGTGGGAATGGGGAGGGAAGTTAAAATGAGTTGCAACCGGGAGCTTAAGACGGCCATTACGGACAGAATGCAGGTGCTTGGCAAGGCATTAAATTTGCAGTTGGCTGTCTAAGGTTTACAACAGGATACAGATCAACTGGGAAAAGTGGGAAAGGGAATGGCTAATGGAATTTACCTCAGACAAGTGCAAAGCGAAGCATTTTGGAACATGAAACCAGGCCAGGAGATACACAGTGAATGGCAGGGTTCTGGGGACTATTATTGAAAAGTGAGCCTTGGAGGCAAGTACATCGTTTGCTGAAGGTGACCCACCACTATCTGTGTGAAAGACTTGCCCTTCAGATCCCCTTTAAATCTTTCCCCTCTCACCTTAAACATATGCCCTTTAGTTTTAGACTTCCCTACCCCAAGAGAAAGACTGAGACAATCTATGCCCCTCACAATTTTATAAATCTCTATAAGGTTACCTCTCAGTCTCCTTCACTCCATGGAAAACAGTCCCAGCCTCTCCAGTTTCTCCTTATAACTCAAGCCCTCTAGTCCAGCTACAGTTAGACAGAGTAGTGAAGAAGGTGTATGGTATGCTTGCTTTCATCCACTGAGGCATTGAGTGTAGGAGTTGGGACATTATGTTACAGATGTACAAATCATTGGTTACGATGCAGTTCCTGTCACCAAGCTACAGGAAGTATATGATTATGTTAGGGAGAGTGCAGAAAAAATTCACAGGAATGTGGCCTGGACTAGAGGGCTTGAGTTATAAGGAGAAACTGGAGAGGCTGGGACTGGCTTTAAAGGACATGGGCCAAATGCAGGCAAATGGGATTAGCGTAGACAGGCATCTTGGTTTGCGTGGATGAGTTTGGCTGAAGGGCCTGTTTCTGTGCTGTGCATTGCTATGAATTTATGAAGTATAAAGATACATCTGTCAACACCTATTGTGCTATAAGGTGAAAACATGAACAAGCTGCTGCACTTGTTTTGAAAGCATTATTTCAACATTTTTTGTTGATTTCTGCAAGAGTTTGAATGTCATCCTTTCAGGCCAGATTCAGCAGAGTGCTGTCTGGTTTCAAGGGTTGCAAGAGTAGTCCCACATCCATTGCTGTCAGTTTGTTTCTCCTGCAAAGAGTATTGCTGTTCTATTTCTAAACTGTAGTTTTCTGCTCATTTGCATGAAATGCGGCATAATTCACTGTTGAAATGGACATAGCTGCTACTTATGAGGTTCAAACCCCGCGCCATCTAGAATAATAGTTTTCCTATTATCTCTGGCAAAAGGCAACAGAGAATAGCTCTTTTTGATGGGGGTGCGTGGTGCTGGTGGTGGTTGAGGTAGTGGGGGTGGAAGTTGAGGTAGTGGGGGTGTAGGAGCAGGATTTCAGTTTTGACAAAGGAAATTTTCATTGGGTAACTCTGGACTGGATTTGAACCTTGGGCACAAAGGCAACAGGCAAATCATTATGTCCCTCAGTCTGAGGAATTGATTCATTAACATAACCAGTGGTGCATTTATATGGGATGAAGGATCTCTCCCATATCACCTCCTTGTCTTGGTGCTATGGAAACCGCTTCATTTACTATGTGAGCCAGATTTTGCTGTAGCAGCTTCTGCTTTAGCTTTTAAGGTCAGTGCTTGTGAAAACACATTTCCCAGAAGCTGGGAGCCGGTTTGTTTCTGTTCCATTTCCTTTTACGTTTCATGTTGATGTGTCTTCAGAGACTGCACAGCCACTGAAAGTGCCTGCTCTCTCAGCGGTGTGCAACATTTTTCCAACAATAGCAAAGCTGCATTTCCTTTTCAGTCCTTAAACTGATACCGTTAACCCAGTTTAGTATAAATCTCTGCTGCCAAACCATTTCCCCTAAATGTTTCCGTCAGTCCTGTTTCTTTTAAATTGTCTCTACTGCATCTCTAAAGGCTTCTCCATGGGGTAAAATTACTCTTCAAAAGCAAACGCAAAGAAGAGTGTCTAATCTGCTGAAAATTTCAGCCTGTGATCAGTAAGTGACTCAGAGCCCCTAGATTGCTGGAGAAATGAATGAATGATCTGAAAGTTTTACAGTTCAGTTGATAGGAGAACTTGTTATTCCAACTGTATGTGTGTTCCTTCTGCTCTCTCACTTTGTCATGGTCAGCAAGTCGTCGTGTTTCCCAAGCTCTATCATTAATGTTCATGGCCAGTGTCCCATCTGCTGAATTGCACAGTGACAGTTAATTACAGTGAAGTCTAGGAAATAATCATATTTGGTAGATACATCCCTATGATAACAGTTAAATTAATAGCTCCTTTTATTCATTGGCCCACAATTTTCTGTTAATATAACACCGGGCCTAATGGTATTCACTCTTATTTAAATGAAAATTGGTTCAGCAACTTTGGACAAGGGGCAGATACATAGTTTAATGAATTGCCCTGTCATTATATCTGTGCAAACAGCACCTCACTGTCTGCTTTACTACTGAAGTCCATTGAACAGACAAAGTTCCCGAATGTTAGAGAAAACTGAACATTTTAGAGAAAATTCAAATTAGTCCATTTCAATCCAATAACTGTTATTTACTTTCAACAACCTCTCTGCCACTCAAAGTGGAGTCTCATTCCTTCATATTTTAATTCAGAATTGAGATATTGAAAATGTTAAATTTTACATTGTTTTCCCTCTCTGTGTCCTCTCTGCCTCTCAATTCAATCTTTTATTCCTCTCTTTATATTCTTTCCCTACTTGATCTAGTTTGAATTGACCCACTTCTTTCTCAATCCATCTATTATGAGAAAAGTTCTTTTGGATCTTAAAGATAGAGGTATCTGGACACACAGTCTTTGCACTTTAAAAGGAGGATTTTATTTACAAAGATCGATGCAGGAACAGAATGTGAAGGAACAGATGCACACTCGCATACTCACACTCGGGTGATCATGAAACGTGGGGGGAAGTCGCCACGGGGTGAAGTGCTCGCACGCGCGCGCACACACACACACACGCAACAAACTAGTACAAATGATCAGGGAACAAACAAATACGTTGTCTGAACCCCCGAATCTGGACAAACAATGGCTCTACGCTACTCGGAATCTACTTAGGACGCTCCTAGACCCCTGTGGAAGTGCACCCTCTCACCTGTGGTCTCGACCCCAGCAGCAATCGGAAAAAAGAGCAAGAGCTGCCCACGTGTACCATCTTTTATAGGGCTGTAGCTGGGTGGAGCCCGCTCAGGTAATTCAAACAAGCCAATGATTCAGGGTCAAGAACAAAGGTGGGTTACAAGCCAGTCCTTAGGTGTGCTCTTAATGGGTGGGGCAGAGCCGGACCCTTGATTGACAGTGGTGTAGCTTCCCACCCGATAGGCAATACTGTCATCCAACCATGGGGGTCAGTAGTGTTGTCACTGTCATCTGACCCCTGGCCTTTCATACTACACCGTACACTGCTAATTTCCCAATTCTTTAACCTGGTTGGTTGTGGAGATACCAAGTTTTCCTTGTTCACTCAGCTGCCCAGGACTTGGGTGTCCAGTTACCCTTTTGCTGTCGCATTATCAATGCCTACCTACTGCAACTTGCAGTCCAAAATACTGCTAAGCTTAAATGGACAAGGATAAGTCTGTTGACGGACATTGTTCGTTATCCTGCTAGAGGAAATTCTGGCTTGAATTGGAATTGGTTTATTATTGTCACATATACCCAGATACAGTGAAAAACTTAGTTTTGCATGCCACCCATACAGATCATTTCAAAACATAAGTACATCCAGGTAGAACAAAGGGAAAAGTAATAACAGAATGCAGAATATAGTGTTACAGTTACAGAGAAGGTGCAGTATAGGTAGACTATAAGGTGCAAGGGCCATGACTAGGTAGACTGTCAGGTTAAAAGTTCATTTTTAATGTACAAGAGGTCTGTTCAAGAGTCTTATAACAGCTCGATGTGTATTATTTGCTTTTTCTTGGCTGCATTCAAATCCTGGGCCAAGGTTATGATTTGAATTTGGATCTTCCCAGTTGCTATATTTAAATGCATGTGTGGAATGCATTTATGTGGCATTGAGTGCCTGCAGTCCAGCAACAAGAGTTGCACTTTAGAAATACTGGTGATCCCTGCTCGATCTTCATCTAACAACTATCACTATCTATCATTAAATAGCACTTCATCCAAACCTTCTGTAATTTCCAGATTGCATTTATTTTTCTTGTCTGCTGAGATTTAGACAGTGCAAACTCTGACCCGTTTCCTGCCTCACTGAACTATTGTTTTCAACCATTGCCAGCCACAGCTCTCTTCTTCCACGGTGTAAATTTAAAATCCTTCCTCTTCAAAGCTTTTTCCTTCCTACCACTGTAATATTCTCCTATTCTAATACACTCTGACCAGGCTTTTGGTCAACTGCGCTAAGTGGATTAGTGTCAAATTCTGCACAAGAACATTCTTGGGACATTTTATTAAGTTTAACATGCTATATAGATAGAAGTTGTTACTGGGGATTTCTTTTGCATTTTGCCTCTCTACATTCTTCCATTTCACTCTGGGATTTGCTATGAGTGGCATTGCCTTCCCAGCTGCAGAGCTTGCAGAGTCACAGATCGGACAGCATGGAAAAAGGTCCTTTGGGCCAAGGAGCTTGCACTGATCATCACACATCCATTTACACTAATCCCATTTTATTCTGCCCAAATCTCTTGGATTGTAGTCTCTGCTCTCCCCCAGTCTTGCTTGTGGGTTTGTCAGCAGTGAAATACCTTGGGATCACAAGAAACTGGAGATGCGGGAATCTGGAACAACAAACAATCTACTGGAGGAACTCAGCGGGTCGAGCAGCATCTGTGTGGGTGGGTGGGGGAATTGTTGATGTTTTGGGTTGAAGCATCAGTCCCGATGCAGGGTTTCAACCTGAAACATTGACAAATACTTTGGGGTGTTTTTCTAAGTTGAAGGTGCTCCATAAGTAGATGTATATTTTCCATCACCCCCTAATGTTATTTATTCTTATAATGGCTTTCTCATAACTCTTAAGAAGAAGACATTGCCAAGAGCTGCCAAACTAAATTGTACATCAGTTACAGAGAGCCCTAAGATAATTACATTTTGCCTTGACCAATAAAAGTGTCTTTTTTCCCAGAATTTAATGTCTTGTAGAATTTTTAGGGACTGATTAATTTTGTCCTCTTCCTGTGGATATGTATGTAACTTTCTTCCAGCTACTTTCCATTGCTGAACCACAAACTGAAGTATTTCGCCTTTGCTTGACAAGCGTTTTAATGCCTTTGTCATTCTATCCTGATCAGCATTCTGTCCTTTAAGTCAGAACAATACAGCCATCAGAACTAGTAGATAGGACCAGCCGGTCACCAGCTGTGCCAGCACTGGACACTGCTGTAGCACTGGCCCAAGCAGCTGAAGAATGATTGGTGCTTGTTGATTGGTGCTGTATTGTGTTTGGGCTTCGTTTCTGCGCCCCACAGAATTGTCAGTTTTGCTGTCAAACAAACAAAGCCCATCATGTCCAGCAGTACATCTATTTCCAAAGCCTCTTAATCAATTCCCCTCTCCCATCACCTGTGTAAACCTCTCCTTGAAGATGTTGGTGCCAGTTGGAGTAAAGGTTTATTGTTCCTTGCTGCCATCTGTTCTCTTGTCCTTTGAGTAATGGTCAGCAAATGCTGCTAGATCATTGGAGAACCGAGATTAATTCTATTTCCCTTCAAGACCCACACAGTATACTTCCCAGCGTGATCGCTGTTAAGCTGTTAAAAGTGTGAACTCTGTCTTATTTTTTCCACCTCTTTTGACCATGTTGAAAGCTATTCCTAATGCTCATCCAGGTGCATATGAGCTAACCTCACAGACTGCAGATTGGACTGGGGATTTCCCTTGTCTGAATGACTCAGTTCCACACTCAGTCACTGGGAAACCATAGTCATTGTTTAAATATGACTGTTTAATGACTCTGGTACATTGGATCGATAATTCAATATCGCTTTCACAAGTGATGGAAAGCTGCAAGCTTCATATCGTAAAATATATCTTTCTGCAAAGAGCATGTGAAAAAAACATGTTAGAGAGGAGAGAGTTCTTTGAGATAGTTATTTGCTTGGTACATTTATATTTTCATGCATTTTGATGTTGAGGTGTACTGCTGTCAGGAAATGCAAATGTTCTCACACATGAAATAATGATTGCAAGAGTCAAAGCATCATACTTCCTCCACTCAGTGTCACTGAAGACTGCCTTAGTGGCATGGTTGACTCTGTTATTGCTGAAAAATGGTTTTACTAATGTTTGTGTTTATTACATATCTCTATCAAATACATGAATACCTAATGCCAGGCATATTTGGGATTGTGGATGCTAATCCCTCTCCACCTTACATTATGCTGTCTCTGATGCCTACGTTCCTTCCTCCAATCTCATATTGATTCATGAAACCCAAATTCCAAGAGAGGCTCGACAGTTTGGGTTGTATTCCTTGGAGATTAGAAGAATGAGAGGTAACCTTATTCAAATAAATAAGATCCTATAGGGTTTGACAGGTAGACTTTGTGATGTTTTGACCAGTGGGAGAGTCACGACCAAGAGGACAAGAGTTACAAATTAAGGAGCCGGTCATTTAAAACTTAGGTGTGTGTAGAAATTTCTGCCCTCAAAGGGTAGTGAATGTCTGGAACTCTCTGCCCCAGAGGGTGGTGGAGGCCAGATCATGGAATGTTTTTAGGGTGGAGATAAATATTTGAAAATTGAGAATTTTGAGGAATTGAAGCCAGCACAGATCAGCCATATTCATATTGTATGACAGAGCAAGCTTGACAGACCTGGTGGCCTACACGTATTTTCTTGTCTTCCTGTGTAATAGATGTACTCGCTGGGGATTTCATGGAAGGCGTGTTGAGATGGGTAGATTTTCAGGATCGGAGGTTATTTCAGTTAGTTGGTATACAAGAAGGATAAATAGGTCAAGGCTAGTGCAGTCTACAAACAAATGATGGCAATAGGGCAGAAGAAATTACACTGCCCGGAATATAATACATCTTCAGGGAGGCAGTCAGAATCGATGGGAGTGAAATCCAAGTGAGAGAGAAAATAATTTCAGGCTGCGGAAGGATAATTTTGCTGCAAGATTGCCTGGGCAGGCAGGAGGCTGCATAATCAGTGCCAGAGGGAGTAAAACTTTGGGTTCAAGTGAATCACCACGAGATTGGAGGAAAGAATGTTGGCATCAGAGACAGCATAATGCAAGGCGGACAGGGATTCCGGAGAATCTAATAACATTGCAGAGAGTGTGTTAAGATGAACAGTGCAGAGTCAAAGATAATGGAAAAGAAAGCCTTGGTTGTTTGCCACATTGTTATGCCTTTCATGGATGGCAAAGTTTTGATTTTAGTTGTTGGACAAGATAAATGTTACAAGCAATTTTTTTTCACAGTGGAGACTTGAGAGTTGAATAACCAGCCAAGTTGCTTTTGGCAGTAATTGTTTGAGGGAGGGATGTTAGCATATAGTAAGAGAACTTTGTGTTGGTCTTTGCATAGTGCTGTGAGGAGAGTTGGAATGATTGCACCCAGCTGCTGCACCCCTCAGGCCTGCATGCCCAGCCACAATGTCAGGTGCATGTGGAGGAGGGATGGTGTTTTCATTCCCACAGTTGTTAGTGCAGGCAAAAGATGACATGTGTTTCCTGACAGCAGTGCATCTCAATACCTGCTCCAGCTTTTGACAAGTTTTGTTGATGGCAACGTTTTTGCGCAGAGACACTGTACCTCGTCAAGGAACTGTCCCCAGAAAACAGGACATATGGCAACAGTTCTCAAACTGATTTGGTTGAAAGATACATGAACACAAAATGCTGGAGGAACTCAATAGGTCGGGCATCATCTATGGAGGGAAATGAACAGTCGAAGTTTCGGGCTGAGACCCTTCATCAAGACCTAATCGGGTGTCCTGACAAAGGGTTTCAGCCTGAAATGTCCACTGTTCATTTCCCTCCATAGATGCTTCCTGACCTGTTGAGTTCTTCCAGCATTTTATGTTCGTTGCTCCAGATTTCCAGCATCTACAGTCTCTCTGGGCTTCATTCCTGACCCCCAGTGTTTGCATGTTCTCCCTGTGACCCTGTGGGTTTCCTCTGGGCCCTCCAGTTTCCACCCACCTTCCCAAGAAGTGCAGGTTGGCAGGTTAATTGGCCATTGCAAATTGCCCCAGATATGTAGGTACGTGGGAGAATCTGGGGGGAGTTGATGGGAGTGTAGGGAGAATAAAACAATTGGATTTGTGTAAAATTAGTGTAAATGGGTGGTTGATGGTTAGCCTGGACCCAATGGGCTGAAGGGCCTGTTTCCATGCTGTATGACTCTATCTCACTATAATGATCCTCACATGAAAGTGCTGCATACAAAGTGTGCTTTCATAATGCCTTTAAATGCACGACGATAATTGTACCAATTTCCATTCCCTCCAAAGCAAAACTCAGTGCAAATCTTAACAAGCATCAGTCAAACCATTTTGGAACAAAGTCAGTACAACTCCTCCCCCCACCCATCCCCAGCCACTTCCTGGCAACACCCTCAGGGAGTGTCTGGTTCTGGTCACCACACCACTGGAAAGATCTGGCAGCATTAGAACGAATGCAGAAGAGATTCAGCAAAATGTTGTCTGGAATGGAGGGTTTTACTTATAAGGAGAAATTGCATAGACCGGTTTTATTCTCACTGGAACATAGGCTTGAAGTTTATAAAATTATGATGGGCATGGATAAGCGTAGGTAGAGTCTTTTTCCTCAGGTGGGGGATTCTAAAACTAGCGGGCATAGAGTTATGCCAGAGAGGAGAGAAATTTAAAGGAGATCTGAGGGGCAAGTTTTTCACACAGACAGTGGTGGTTATATTGGAATGAGCTGCCAGAGGAAGTAGTAGAGGCAGGTACAATGACAGAGTTTAAAAGGCATTTGGACAAGCACTTGCATAGGATCTTTGGAGCGTAAATTGGGAACAGATGTTCTTAGGGAAATGCACAGAAGAAATGTGGAGGCTGTTTAGGGAGTTCTGGATAGGTTTGTCCCACTGAGACAGGGAAAGGGTGGTGGGGTAAAGGAACCATGGTTGACAAGAGAGGTGAAACATTTAGTCAAGAGGAAGAAGGAAGCATACTTGAGCTTTTGGAAGCAAAAATCAGGCAGGGCTCTTGAAAATTATAAGGTAGCCAGGAAGGAGCTTAAGAAGGACTTAGGAGAGCTGGAAAGGGACATGAGAAGGCCTTAGCAAGTAGAATTAAGGAAAACCCAAGGCGTTCTATACGTATGTGAGGAACAGGAGGATGTCTAGAGTGCGGGTAGGACTGCTCAGGGATAAAGGGGGAAAAATGTGCCTGGAGGTGGAGGAGGTAGGGGAGGTCCTTAATGAATACTTTGCTTCAGTATTCACTAGGGAGAGAGACTTTGACAAATGTGAGGTCAACGTAGAACAGGCTAATGTGCTGGAGCATGTTGAGGTTAAGAAAGAGGTCGTGTTGGAGCTTCTGAAAAGCATTGGGATAGATAAGTCCCCAGGACCGGACGGGATGTAGCTCAGGTTACTACGGGAGGTGAGGGAAGAGATTGCTGGGGCATTGATGATGATATTTGCATCCTCCCTGGCCAGGGATGGTACCAGATGATTGGAGGATGGCAAATGTTCCCTTGTTCAAGAAAGGTAATAGGGATAATCCTGGGAATTATAGACCAGTGAGTCTGACGTCAGCGGTGGGCAAGCTATTAGAGAGCATTCTTAGGGACAGGATTTATGAGCATTTGGAGAAGCATAGTCTTATTAGGGACAGTCAGCATGGCTTTGTGAGGGGCAGGTTGTGCCTCATGAGCCTAATTGAGTTTTTCGAGGAGGTGACAGAACAAACAGATGAAGATAGAGCAGTGGATGTGGTGTATATGGACTTTAGTAAGGTATTTGACAAGGTTCCCCGTGGTAGGCTCATCCAGGAAGTCATGAGGCATGGGATCCATGGAGACTTGGCTGTGTGGATTCGAAATTGTCTTGCCCACAGAAGGCAGAGGGTGGTAGTAGATGGAGAATATGCTGCCTGGAGGTTGGTGACTAGTGGTGTTCCGCAGGGATCTGTTCTGGGACCACTACTGTTTGTGATTTTTATAAATGGCCTGGATGAGGAAGTGGGGGGATGGGTTAGTAAGTTTTTAGATGACATGAATGTTGGGGGGTGGGGGGGGGGTGTTGTGGATAGCGTAGAGGGTTGTCGTAGGCTATAACAGGATATAGACAGGATGTAGAGTTGGGTGGAGAAGTGGCAGATGGAGTTCAATCTGGAAAAGTGTGAAGTGATATACTTTGGAAGAATGAACATGAAGGCAGAGTACAAGGTTAATGGCAGGATTCTGAGCAGTGTGGAGGAACAAAGGGATCTTGGGGTCCAAAGCCCATAGATCCCTCAAAGTTGCTGCGCAAGTTGTTAGGGTGGTTAAGAAGGTGTATGGTGTGCAGGCATTCATTAATCGGGGGATTGAGTTCAAGAGCTGCGAGGTAATGTTGCAGCTCTATAAAACTCTGGTTAGACCACACTTAGAGTATTGTGTTCATTTCTGGTCACCTCATTATAGGAAGGATGTGGAAGCTTCAGAGAGGGTACAGTGGAGATTTACCAGGATGTTGCCTGGATTAGAGAACATGTCTTATGAGGAAAGGTTGAGCGAACTAGGGCTTTTCTCTTTGGAGCGACACAGAATGAGAGGCAACTTGATAGAGGTGTATATGATTATAAGGGGCATTGACAGAGTGGACAGCCAGCACCTTTTCCCCAGGGTGGCAATAGCCAATACCAGAGGACATCCATTTAAGGTCAGAGAAAGAATGCTCAGGGGAGATGTCAGAGGTAGGTTCTTTACACAGAGAGTGGTGGGTGCCTGGAATGCACTGCCGGGGGTGGTTGTAGAGGCTGATACAATAGGGACATTTAAAAGGCTCTCAGATAGGCACATGGAAGTAAGAAAAATGGAGGGTTATGGGCTGTGCAGGAGGGAAGGGTTAGATTGATCATGGAGCAGGTGTTCATATAGTTCGGCACAACATTGTGGGCGTAAGGGCCCGTACTGTGCTGTACTGTTCTATATGTTCTATGAGAGATACTGGTGTAACAAGGGCAAAAGGGATTAGCATAGATAGGCATCACAGTCATGGTGCAGTGGGCTAAAGGGCCTATTTCTGTACTGTACAACTCTATGGCTCTCTGAGAATGAAAATGCACACTTCCATATTGTCCTGTTCAGAGTCAGGGTGATTTGTGGGCCCTGAAGTGGTTTTTGAACTCACTTTCAAAGGACAAACTTGAAGACAGACATCACACATGTGGGTGTACTGAAGGCTTTGGCATTAAAAAGCAAAAACTGCAATGCTGGAAACCTGAAAGGAAAGCAGAACATGGTGGGGATAATTAGCAGTCAGGCAGCACCTGTGGAGAAATAAACAGCATTAAACTTTCATTAGAGCCGGAAAAGTGAGGAAGCAAGCATATTTTAATTTGCAAAGAGGAGTGGAGAGAACAAGGGGAATGTCTGTGATGAGGTGGAGGACAAACTTGTCCAAGTTACAGAATTGCTTTCTGTGCCTTCCAAGAAGGTGAACTGATCTGTCTGGAGGAGTGTAGGTAGAGGCAGACAGACAAGGGTGCTAGAGAGAGAAAATGGAAACAGTTGGAACTGTGAGATGCAGAGCACAGCAGTTGCTGGAAATCTGAAATAAAAGAGAATACTAGAAATACTCAATGTAAGAGGTCAAAGAAAGAGAGGTCAGAGTAGGACTGGGAAAGAGAATTAAAGAGACAGATGACTGGAAACTCAGGTTCGCCCTTGTGGACTGAGTAGAGATTTTCAAAGTAGAGGAGAGCACATTGTCAGCACTGAATGCAATACATAGCCTATTCATTATTGTTTTCATTTGCTTTCTCTTTTCCCTTTTATCACTGCCTAAAAGAGGCAAAGTTCTTCATCATGGGAGAACCATTCACATAGGCATTGCCACCAGAGTAATCTCATCATTGTTTGAACTTCCTAATTTTCAGTGACAATCTCAGATTTGTTCATATTTGCTTTGAATGTGTTCTTCTAATGTTTCTTTTAACTTTTGTGAGTTTTTTGGCCTTGATTAAATTGGGAACAGAGAACTTGTTTGGGGAGGCACTCATGTGACATGTACATACAGCAAATGGCCCAGCAAAACTGGTGTTTCTCAGTAGTTGTGGCATTGGCATTAGAAGGGACACTATTGTTTGTGAGGTGGTCTTCCCATTTGATTCCGATGATTTGGTGAAGGCGATGCTCAGGTGATGTGGGGTTCCAAGCTCTTTCAATGTTTGTGGTACAGAGTAGATTCACAGTATATAGAAGGGTTGGTATGACCTTAACATTAGATCGCAGAGAGTTAGGTTTTCCACCTGCAGGGAACTGGAACCCTAAGAGTCTCCAGGGTTCCAGGGCAATTCTGGTGAGTTTCCAGGAACAGTGATTGGTTTAATCTTTCATTCAATGAAGAGACCTGTCGACACTTATTCTTCCCTCAAGCCCCAGCCACGTGCTCCGGTCATGGAGTAGGATCTCAATCCACAGCTCTCTGAGTTGAAACTGAAAGCCCTACCAACCGAGCAAAGATCTGTTGGCTGACAGGAGCAGAATCAGAGCTGAAAGGGCTGGAATCAGAGTAAAACTGTGACTGAAAGAGAAAAAATGAAGGAAGAAATGAAGGCCTGAGGCATTTAAATTTTGTTTCTATCTTTCCATTCTCCTGAGCCATGGTGCTTTACCCTAAGGAGGAAGGGAAATTATTTAAAGCTGTTCTTCGGTGAAGTGATGCAGGAGGAGAAAGAGATTTCAGAACACTTGTGGATGTCAGTCTGTCCTTGGAAAGAATTACCTGTCTCTTAACAAATTTAACAGTATTGACCTTTACATAATTAGAACAAGATTCAGGAACCAGAATCCCTTTTACACAGGTACTCTATGCTAATTGGGTTTTTTAGGCCCTGCATAAATCATTAGGTTTGTTGTGTCACAAACAGGTTTAAAACAAGCTATCTGCCCTTATCTCTGGAGCTGAATCTGACAGTAGATTTTCACTGGTGCAGACATTCTTTATTCATTCACAACCTTTGTTCCAGTGTTTTTGCACTGTGACAGGAGGATGGATTATTACCGTGCCATTACTGCAGTCTCCTGCCAGCTACTGTATGGAAGCATTGTTACTGGGCCTGACACCTCTGCCCAGTCAACCAATCTATGACAAAGATGTTAATCTTCTTGAACATTAGTGGGCAAAAGTGATCAGAAAATTGCTAGCAGTCAGGGCCGGTGGCTTTCATCAGAAGATTTATGACTTGTGAAACATTCCCCATTTACAACTCCATGGTCCTTAAATGCTTTGTTGCCACCCATCTCCCTGTCTTTCCCACTGCTTTGGACAGGTTGATGATAAAATGGACGTGTTGGTGGTGAAATAGGCTGGTGGAATGGGTAGATTAGTGGCAGATGAAATTTAATGTTGAGAAATGAGAAGTGTTACACTTTGATGGGATTATTGAGGAGAAGTGAAATAAAGTAAAGGGTATCAATTAGTTCTAAAAGGTATGCAAAAGCAGAGACACCTGTGGGTACATGCTCATACTTTAGTCAAAGTGGCAAGGCAGATTGAGAAGGTGGTTTAAAAAAGCATACAGGAACTTCCCTTTTTTCTTTAGGGTAAAACGCTGAGGTTTCAGAGACAGAAAGACAGAAATAGAACTTGGATGGGATTGTACTGCCTAGGGCCTTCAAAAACAGAGACACTACAAAGGATATAAGAGTCACAGAGTAATACAGCGCAGAGATAGGCCCTTCAGCCCACCAAGTCTGCTCCAACCATTAAGCATCCATTTTCCTGTTTGACCCTGTCACCTTTCATCTCCTTGCTTATCAAATCCATCTACCTCCACCTTAAGAATATTCAATGACTCTGCTTCCTCCTTTCTTTGAGGAAAAGAGTTCCAAGGACTCACAACCCTCTGAGAACAAATGTTTGCCTCCAGGTGCATCATGGCTTGGTACGGCAACTGCTGTGCTCAAGACCGCAAGAAACTGCAGAGAGTTGTGGACATAGCCCAGTCTATCATGAAAACCATCCTCCCCTCCATTGACTCTGCCTACACTTCTCACTGCCTCAGGAAAGCAGCCAGCATAATCAAGGACCCCTCCCACCCTGGTTATTCTCTCTTCTTCCCCCTTCCAACAGGCAGAAGATACAAAAGCTCGAGAACAGGTACAACTTCTATCCCGCTGTTACAAGACTCTTGAACAGGCCTCTTATATGATAAAGAACTCCTGATCTTTCAATCTACCTCGTCATGGCCCTTGCACCTTATCTGTCTACCAGCACTGCACTTTCTCTGTATCTGTAACACTACACTCTGAATTCTGTTTTCTTTTTCTTCTGTACTAGCTCGATTTACTTATGTATGGAATGATCTCTCTGGATGGCACGCAAACTAAAGCTTCTCACTATATCTTGGTACATGTGACAATAATAAACCAATACCAATAACCTCAATCCTGCACTAATCTCATTGTATCCTCTGCATGTTGTATCAGCTCCCTCCCAGATTTTGCCACTCATCTACAAACTGAGGCAATTTATAATGGCCAATTAACCTACCAACCTGCATGCCTTTGGGATGTGGGATGGAACTGGAGCACCCAGAGGAAACGTGGTCACAGAGAGAACATGTATTGGTGTTGGTATTGGTTTATTATTGTCACTTGTACCGAGGTACAGTGAAAAGCTTGTCTTACAAACCGATCGTACAGGTCAATTCATTACACAATGCAGTTACATTGAGTTAGTACAGAGTGTATTGATGTAGTACAGGTAAAAACAATAACAGTACAGAGTAAAGTGTCACAGTGTCACAGTACAGAGTAAACTGTCCCCTTTGGAGAGCTACAGAGGGAAGAAGGAGGAATGACGTGTTTGGTATTGAGATCATGGCATAGTAGTAGATGATGATGTTTGGAATATAGAGGCTGGTGCAATGGAAGGTAAGGACAAGGGGAACCCTATTGTGCTGCTGGGAAGGAGGAACATGGGTGAAAAGATAAGGAAGGAATGGACAGAAGTGAAGATCCTGTTGGAGGGGAATCCTCTGAAACTGAAGAGGGAGATAAAGAAACAGTAATGGAAAAAGGACTTTACCAGGAGCAGGGTGGGAGGAAACAGGGTAGGAATTAGTGGCCTAATAGTGGACATGGATCAATAGCCTAACCCAGATTCAGAGGTGGAATGTCACAAGAGAGGGAAAGAGCTGTAAATGGTCCTTGAGGAGCCAAAGGAATGGTTGTAAGTGGGAGCAATGTTGATAATATTGTCTATTTTGTCTAAGAACAGAAAATGGCATTGATTGGAACTCACTCTTCCAAACACAGAATGGGTGATCATCTCATTCAACACATCTATGGATCCCATTCAGGCACAGTGCCTGGTGACTTGTGTCATAGCTGCATTTGTATCACAAGACAACATCCTTCAGAAGCCTGTGTGCTTCCATCTCAGTTCTAAGTCCCACTGTTCTGATAACTTGCCCAGGACACTGGGGAAGATCTTGCTTTGAACATTTTGGACACACAAGTCACTACGTGGCTCAGCCAGAGACTTGGTAAACCTGGCATCTCCAGACTTACCGAGGAGCCAGATTACGACAATACTTGAGAATTAAAATGGTAAAATTAAACTCAAATTCATTCATGTCCAATAACCCAGAGTTAAACCTGCAGCCTTAATACTCAAACCTTAATCAAGAAGTGATATCCTTTTATTCCTTCATTCATTGGATACAGACACCACTGGCAATGCCAATATTTCCAGTCAATTCCTATCTGCTCCTGAAGTGAGGAGATGCTTAAGAGCTAACTACACTGGAATCACACATTGGCCGGAATGGGTAAGGACAACAGATCACCCTCCATGAAGGATATCCATGAACCAAATGGGTTTCTACGACAATCCAGTAATTTAACGGTCTCCAATACCATTATTTTTATTTCAAATTCTAGATTTATTGAATCACTTGGATTTAAATTTGCCAGCTGCCATGGTGGAATTTGAACTCGTGCCTCTGAATTTGTGGTCCAAAGTTCTGCCTGCTGTTCCATAATGTTACTCCTCCACTGCACATAAGTAAATTACACGGTGGGGGGGGGGGGGGGGGTGAATTATCGCCTATCGGTGAAATAGAGATCTAAATACATTGAGTTACACATATATGGAGAGAAGATTTCCCAAACTGCAACATTATCCTGTTGCAATTATTATTAATCTCCTACTATTAAGCTCCTACTGCCTACTTAGCTGGCTAACTCCCAATGATAAATCTCCAATTGCAAGAAAATTAGAGATGGTTTCATTATAAAAATGTGTGGGAGGATGCACAAACATGCACCTTGTTTCTTTCCACTGATCCAGAAACAAGGATGCGGAACGCGCTGACCTTTGGCTAGCTGTTCCATAGTGAACTGACAACAACTGCAGTTTGTGGGTCAGCTTTTCCCTGACTTCCCCAACTGCAGACTGAAAGGCCACCCACCATCCAACTTCCCACTGTGCTGCTGGACTCACCACTGAGACTGGATGCACTTTGCACTTTACCCCTGGGATAGCTGGTGTAAGTAACATGATCCCATTCATCTGAAGGAGATTATGACCCCGAATGAAAAGGAAAGTGCAAGAAAGTTATTTATTGTTCTTCATATTACTTTATATTTTACTTAATTTCTAGTATATTTCTAATAGATTTTAAGTAGATTTATTATTCAGAATTTACTTTTAAATGACGTTTTGAAAAATTACTTAATTGAATTTGAACTTTTTTAAATGTTTGTCAAAAGGCCATCAGGTACTCTGGGGGCAGGACCTCAGGGTTCACAGCCTAGGCAGTCACTGCTTATGGTTCACTTCACCTCACAGAGTCCAGACCTTCTGGACAATTGATCCCACCAGCCACAAATGGTAAGAGCATCACAGGAAAAGCATGGGGAGTTGGGGGGTGTGTGGGAGAGTGGCTGGTGTGACAGATTCAGCACAATAAGGCTCATGAGTTTGAATCCATTACAGTGGCTGAGGAATTTAAATTCAAGTAATTCCATTTAAAAAGTGAGTACCAGTGATTGACCATGAATCTATCAGATGAACATGAAACCTGATTTAGTTCATTAACATCCAGGGAAGATCAGCCATTCTTACCCAGTCCAGCCCAATTTGTGATTCCAGACCCACCAATGTGATTGATTTTTAACCATCAATAAACGTCAGCAATAGCCTGCAATGCCCTCATATGAGTGAATAACAAAAAGGGGTTGCCTGTAAAATATTCTACGTGCACAGAATCCATGGAAAGAAAATGCTGAGGCTCCCAGATTTCATGGGATCCCACTCCACTGATGGAAACTAGTAGCTTGGAACTCCCAGCTTGTCACCAGCAAGCCCCTTGCCCAAAACCCAGGCATGGGATCATCTGCACACGGGAGACTACTGATCTCACCCTTGTGGCTTTACCAGGATGTCACTCTGGGGAGTGAGGGGCAAGAATTTCACAGTGCCTGCACTCCACAACTGTGCAGAATCTGGCAGCACAAAAGCTGGAAAGGAGATTGCAACAAGCCACACGCCAGCTCACATTGCCCTGGTTACGATGCCATTTCATTCCCCATCCAAGCCCACCCTTCTCACCTAGGGCCCAGAAATGTTTGAGTCTGCAGGCTGAAAAGACATTTAGAAGCTTAAGACCAAAGTGTCCCAACCCATGCATGGCCAGCTTTCTCGTACCCTACATAATCTCCCACCATAATGCCACTTTACAAACTGCTATGTATTCCACATAACAAACACTTGTTCCAGTCAAATTAATACTCACCCACTCATATCTGACCTTCATTGCTAACTTTTTGAGTCCACTCATACTATACAGAAATGAGAAATAAATTCCCCTTTGAGTAATAAGGACAAGCTGATAATAATAGCTCGAGACATCAATCAATATAACAGCCCTTCACAGATGTGGACACCCAAAGAATGGGAGAAGTAGCACCAAAGCTATCTCCGCAAAATCCTCTGAACTCATTGCAGGAGAGCTGAACCAATGTCAGCATTGTCTCCCAGGTCAACGCCACCAGAACAAAGGTTCTGATTATGCTCAACCAGTGCTGGTGGGTGGCCCATACTGTCTGACCCCAGACTCCCGAAACAAACAGACAACTCTGAGCTCTATCACTGCAAGAGGTTTCCAGGAGGACAGGGGAAATGCTTCAAGGATGTTCTGAAAACCTCCTTGATAAAATATAATATCCTCACCTACTCATTACTGCTCAAAATGGAGAAGGAGCACCCAGGAATACAAGAGCACCTTCAGTTTTTATTTCCAGGCTTACAGAGGTTGTCTCCAAATTAAACAAGCAACACCTGACCCACCTATGGTAGTGTGTGGGGATCCTGTATAGGACCCTGTAGCCAGCTCAGAACCCACAGAGCTGGAATGGAAGGAAATTAGATTCAACCACAAGGGACAGCCTAAGAATAAGGTTGATAGTAATCAAAGGAAAAAATCCTACAACTTGCACTGTTGAAACCATGCATCACAGTCTTGCTGCAGTGTCTTGATCCAAAATGTCAACCATTTCAACCGTTCCCTTCCCTCCACAGATGCTGCCTGAACCACTGAGTTCCTTAAGCAGTTTGTTTTTTGCTCCAGATTCAAGCATCTGCAGTCTCTTGTGTCTCTAACTTGCTGTAAGCTTGGATCATATGCATAGGAAATAATATTGTTTCCTTTATATGTCCAAGAGAAAGGGATTAATTTAAACAGATGTACCAATGACTCTTGTGACTCACTGTAATTCAGTGCCTTGCATACAGCACATCTTCACATTGTTACCATGACTACAGCAGTTTGGATTACAGGATGCAATAAACAGTTTGATCATCAGATGCTTTCCTATATAACCTCTACAGCAGAAAGGCTCTGTAATTTAAACCTTCCTACTCAATTTAGAATTTTTAAGAGCGCCCTCATGTAAAACACAAGTCTTTCGATGTGTTTCTGGTGGTTGTGATATTTATTAAAGGAGCACATCCAATGAAATAATCTCTATCCACCTGGTCCTTGGGTACCAGGATCAGAGGTTAGTTTATAAGGAATTTAATTTACCACCCACCAGTATTGTACTGGTTAGCGTGTCCATGTAAAATCCATTTGTGATCTACTTTAATGCAATGGTTATCTTAAACAGGTCATTGGAGGAAATTAAACTTTGAAATGATTACATGTAGTGTTGCCACAGACTAAAAAGAGTTTCATGCCTGTGGTACTTCTTCAGTTTCTTGTGCGTGAATGTAAGAAGCAGAAATAAGAGTTGGCTATTTGGTTGCACTATTCAGTAAAATCATGGTAGATCTTTTATATCTGCCATTTTCCTTAATTAATCCCGTTTCCTTTGCCTCACTTTGATATTGGAAATCAGTTGATCTCTGAAAGTGAATTAGAATTATGAGTCAACCAGTTCATAAAAAGTGTGATTTCAAGGGTGAATCTACTGATAAGGTAACATGTTCTGGATAAGCAAGGGGGTCTTGCCAGATAACAGTACTGATGATGATTAGAGGGATGAATGATTGAAATGTTTCAAACAACAGTTTATTTATCCAAGAGTAGGTGGTGAAGGTGGAGGTCCACTGCAGAGCTGAGGGAATGCTGCACTGTCAGAAGTGCCGTACTCTGGAGAAGAAATGGCACAGATGCCCTCTATTAATTATCAGTGCATTTATCTGGGAAAACCACAATCATGTAGCAGTTAGCGTAACGCTATTACAATGCCAGCTGGTTCAGTTCCAGCCACTGTCTGTAAGGAGTTTGTACATTCTCCCCATGTCTGTGTAGGTTTCCTCCGGGTGCTCCAGTTTCATCCCACATTCCAAAGATGTACGGGTTAGGAAGTTGTGGGCATGCTATGTTGGTGCCAGAAGCGTGGCGACACTTGCGGGCTGCCACCAGAACACTCTATGCAAATAAATGCATTTCACTGTGTATTTCAATGTAGATATGACTAATAAAGAAATCTTATATTTTTTTTATTGTTTATCACCCTTATTCCATGGAAATATTTCACAGAAGACCAGTGGATAGTGATCCATGTATCCAGTCAAATAACTTACGTCACCAAAGAAAAGAACATCATTATTGCATGTGTAAATTACCTGCTCTATTCCCTATATTACAGCAACAACTACATTTCAAAAGTATTGCATTGGCTGAGGTTGCAAAAGGTGCCATATAAATGTAAACATTTCGCTGATGTGTTTGGAATTAGTGCAGAGTGGAGAATGGAAAAAGCTGAACTGAAAGTGGCAAAGTGATTGTGAAGATTTGGGTGGATTCCAGATGGTTTCTCTTGTGCCAACATCCACAGGCAAGTCTGTACACCCTTTCAACTGAAACGTAATGTGTAACTGCAATCTGAAGGGAGCTTGCCTTGGGCAAAGAATAACCCAGTTTACCATCAATGCACAGTGGAAAGAGAAACAAGAGATCTCTCTGACTGACTGATAAAACTAAGGCCTTGGAAAATATTAATCATGGACTGAAACACAAATTAGATTGAATAAGAAATAAATCAAAAATATCAATAAAAACATCAGATAAATAAATCAATGTTTCTCACTTAACCTACAGAATCTGGTTCAATATAATAAAAATCCTTCCATTCAGGTTATTCACTGTTCACACTTCTGCTCTGGATTATTGTTTACGATGTCAAATTTATGAACAAAATTAGGTACATACTGGCAGGTCAAATGCAGCCTTTCAAACTCACAACCATTGGCCCCAATTGGAGGGAGTAAATGGGGTGGGGATGTAATTATGGGAGAGATAAAGAACTTCTGCAGTAAACCAAATGGAATAGTTGCAGACTTGTCAATACTTATTCGTACCATCCTCAGACCAGAGGTTCTGAAGCACTCAAGAGGTGATGATCAAGAGGTGGGAGAAACCATCGTGTAACAGTTAGCTACGATGTACAAGAAGGAGTGGAACTATGGCCAGTGGAAGTGGACTGCAATAAAAAGAAAGCAGTGGAATGGCTGGGAACCACAGTGAAGAAAGAGGTTGGTTGGACAACTATACTGAAGGCAGCAGATCACAGCAAGCCTCAGAACTCCCTGCATCTTTCTACTGATCCTACTTTCACAATGCTGAGTAAACTGATCCTGATAAGTCTGTCAATGGAAGGATCAGTGACTTTGGTGGATGGACAGAACAAAAAGCAGGGGGGTATGAGAGGGATAAAACACCATTGTCCCAGTAACACAGAAAACACCAAGTGGTTTTAATTGGGATGATGTCAAGGTGCTGGATAAAATGGGAATGAAATTGAAATGATTCAATCATGGCAGAATTACAGAATGGTTACAGTATGGATGGAGACCATTTTGGCCCAACAAGTCACTGTAGGAGCAATCAGCTGGTTCTACTCCCCTACTCTCTCCCCACAGCCTTGCAAATTCTTTCCTTTCAGACACCTATCCAGCTCACTTTGAATGCTACAGGTGAATCCATTTCTACTAATATCTTTGGCAGTGCATTCCAGGCCCTATAATTTGCTGTATGAAAAGATTATTTCCTTATGTCACTCTTGGTACTTCTACCAATCACCTTCATTGTGTCTCCCCTGGTTCTTGAATTCTCTATCAAAGGGAACAATTTCAATTAGAATGTGTCTATACCTTCGTGATTTTAAATATCAGATCTTTTTTTAACTCCCCCTTTTCCAATAAGATAATTCCCAGCTTCTCCAATCTATCCGCACAACTGAAGCTCCTCAACCCTGGAATTCAGTAAATCTCCTTTGCACCTCTCTGAAGCATTCACATCTTTGCAAAAGTATGGTGCTTAGAACAAGAGACAATGCTCCATTCTTGGATGCCCCGGGATTTATAATGGTTCTTCGTGACTATGTATAGCACAATAGAGCTGCTGTCTCACAGCCCTAGTGACCCAGGATCAGTCTTGACCTCAGGTGTTCCCTATATGGTGTTTACATCCGGGACATTCTCTCTTCTTTCCTCTTCCATCGGGTAGAAGGTACAGGAGCCTGACGGCACGTACTTATCATTTTTACCCACTGCTTCACTCCCACTATAACATCACTGACTTCGTCCTCCTACACTGTTCTATTGAAGCACAGCACTTCATTTTGCTCAGGCCATCACAGTTATATGGAATCAACATCAAGTTGAACAATTTCAGTCATAACCACATGCCCAACATTTTTAGAATGCAGCTGTTGGTAAAGGTTGTGCTATTTCCTCTTTAGGAGCAGAATAGGGACTTTCACAATCCCTTTCAGAATGGGATAAATGGAGCAAAGAGGAAACAATCTTGGCTCAGAAAATAAACAAGTAGAATCAATTCAAGTGAAGTTAAGAAACAACAAAAGGCCAGAAACATTGTGTGCAATTCTGGGCACCCCATTACAGGAAGGATGTGGAGGCTTTGGAAAGGGTGCAGAAGAGGTTTACCAGGATGCTTCCTGGATTAGAGGATATGAGCTATTAGAGATTGGACAAACTTGGGTTGTTTTCTCTGGAGCGCTAAAGGCTGAGGGGAGACCTGATAGAAATTTATAAAATTATGAGAGGTACAGATAGGGTAGGCAGTCAGAATATTTTCCCCAGGGTAGGACGTGCATTTAAGGGGAGAGGGGGAAAGTTTAAAGCAGACGTACAGGTCAAGTTTTTTTACATAGAGAGTGGTAGCTGCCTGAAATGGCTGCCAGGGACAGTGGTGAAAGCAGATACGATAGAGGCATTTATGAGGCTTCTATATAGACACATGAATGTGCAAGGAATGGGAGGGCTATGGATCATATTCAAGCAGAATTACTTTAATTCAGCATTGTGTTCGGTGCAGACATCGTGGGCCTAAGGGCCTGTTCCTGTTCTATACTGTTCTATGTTCTACGTATTGTAAGTAGGTCCTCAAATGGTAACATCATGTGGTGCATAGTACAACAGCGTCAAAAAAAGGGCTTGGCCATTCAGGCCAGTTGAGAGATTTCTTCACCTAGAGGGTATGAGATCTTTGGAATTCTCTAGGCATGAAGACTGTGAAGGCTGAGTGAATAAAATGCCATTTGATTGATATAATGCATTGGATCTTTCACAAGACACGTTTTAACAATGTACGTTTAAAGCAGCTATGCTCTGGGATTCTGGAAATTCAGTGGCACATACTTCCTGCTTTCTTGCATTTGTTTCTTTAAATTTTGTTTCGGCTGAAACAGAAAGAATGTGCCATCACAGCTTTGATAACTTGGCATTATGCTCAAATGAATGTCAAATATAATTCCCAGCAGAGTATAATGCGCTAAGCTCTGAGAACCTGTATGAGGAGTAGGAAAAGAACTGCTGTCAACTGGGTGAGTTTACTTATCTGCATGTTGTCAGGTTACAAGGGAGGTCTGTACAGGCTGCTGGGTGTACTTGTCAACAGAATTCTTGTAGGGTTTGACTACATGTGTCATCTGTGGCTCAGTCAATAGCACTGAGTCAGAAGGTTACAGATTCAAGTCCCAGTCCAGAAGCTTGAGTGCAATATTATCAGCTGTTACCTGAATGCAGTGTTTCACTGTTGGAGGTATTATCTTTGGCAGAGGAAGCCTCTGTCTACTGCATTGAAATGCTCATAAAAGATTCCCTGACATCATCCTCAGCCAAAATTTGTCAGTCAATATTTTTTTTAATGGTCAGATGATCTGGTGATTATCAAATTGCCATTAGCAGGAAATTATTATACACAAATTGGTTGCCGTCTTTTCTGCTTGACAATAGTAACTACATTTCAAAAGTGTTTCATTGGCTGTAAAACACTTTGGAACATTTCGAAATCTGCGAGGCTTGCTTTTCAGAGATAATTATGAAAAGCATGCCCAAATTTAACATGATCTTTCAAACACATCTGGATCCTTGGGCTTTTGAAGATGTATGTTGAAAATAAAGTCAAAAGGGACAGGGAAAAATAATCAGCAACAGCTGAAAAATAAATTAACAGCTGAAAGTCTGAAGCATTAGGGTTGTTGTCAGTACACATTGTGTCATAGAGTCATTATCTTTTTTTGAAATGTTTGTTTCACTGTTTTGTTCAAGTCCCGCCTTTCAAGTGCATGGACCAGACATTTCTTGTCATGACCTACTGTAACATTGGTTTAATTTCCCAATCACAGAGTTCTGTTTTCAGTAGTGTCAGTCAAGAAGGGAATGTTAGCCACAACTCTTTGCATACATTCAAGTTATGCAGGAGGGTTGTTGATTTAATTTTCATTTGTTGCTGATTATTTTTCCCTGTCCCTTTTGACTTTATTTTCAACGTACATCTTCAAAAGCCCAAAGGATCCAGATGTGTTTGAAAGATCATGTTAAATTTGATGATGTAATCAATGTGTGCAGCTTATTTTAATCACTTAACACCAGAAATTGGATCAAAAGATTGCAAGTAACCCACAATAAAACAAGGACTACATCAAAATGAAGGCAGCAAACAATGTATGAATTAAAGCAACTCCCAGAGATGTTTTTTAAAAAAATTGGTGTCGACTTCAAGTTTAAGACCTGGATTTGAGCAAATCATTCATGATGACACATCATTATACAATAGAGTAGTGCTACTCTGTTGGAGACACATCGATTGGAGGCTTGTCTTAAATCAACAACCCTACTGCATAATTTGAATGTATGCAGGGAGTTGTGGCTATCATTCCTGTCTTGACTGACACTACTGAAAACAGAACTCGTAAATTTGTTTTGCGGGACGTTATACCATATACTGTCTGAGATCGTTGCTGAGTGAAAGGCATTGCAGAAATCGCAGGTTATTTCTTTTGGCAAATTTCTCATGCATGGAGTTCTTGGCAGCTATAAAATGAATAGCTGTTTTCCCACCATGGGCAAATCCATTTGTGTACCTTAATGAGTTTTATCAAGAAGGGCATAGTAAATGGGCTACTGCTTGTCTTCGAGAAAGTTTTGTGATGATTAATGGAGTCAGAGAATTATACAGCACGGAAACAGCCCCCTCGGCCCAATTCGTCCATGCCAACCAAGATGCCCATTTAAACTAGTCCCATTTGCCCGCATTTGGTCCATATCCCTCTAAACCTTTCCTATACGCGCATCTATCCAAATGTCTTTTAATACATACTGTATATTTGCCACATATCTATGTTTTTAGGAGCATATGTAGTGTAAAATGAAAAGGAAACAGAGCAAGCCGCTAACACTGATTTTGCTACAGTTAGGCACCATCTGCTATATTGAAGAGTCTGTGAATTAGCAACTCCAATTCACAAATCACCCCACCCCCCCCATCTGTGGACCCAATGATGGCCAGAGCTCGAGACCACTGGCAGTCATGAGCCACCATCGGGTCTGCTCCACATGCGCCATTACCCCCTTCTGCTCCCTGGTTTCCATGACCCCTCCTTTTCCCACCCCTCAGACTGCCACAAAGGAACATCTTCAAAAGCCCTGACCCACTTCCTGTGAGTTGGAACACAAATGATGTTGTAACTCCTTGCCCCTGTCTAGTAGACACTGCCATCTGGGAAACATGTCAAGTTTAGCACTTCTCAAGGGCTGAAAATCAGGATAATGATTTCTTAAAAGTTGGATGTCATAATTTTTTTGTGTTACTTCAGATATAGTCTTCACACTATGTGAACTCACGAGCTTAAGTCCATTTTTTCCTTTTTTTTCTTACATAACTTTTCAGCAGCTTTAGAAAATCACAGCATCATCAGAACGCCTACAGACTGACTCAATCTGTAACCATCCTCTTTTAATGCAGAAACTTCAGTGTTAATGAGACAGCACTGGGAGCTGCATGGGAAAGGTCAGTTGCATAATTTAGTAGCTTCTCTGTAAGTGAACAAAGTGACACCTGTGGGAAGTTTGCAGAAAGGTGCAAAAGATTTGTTCTGAATAGAGGAAAGATACTGAATCATTCACAACGTACTGCATGCATTGTGGCTTCTCTTAGCCCAGCAGATCTGTCTTTCTTAACCACCTCGATATACAAGTGCTCTGTGAGACACACAATTGTACAGAATAGTATTCAAAGGTCATCTTGCTTATCTTCAACCACAATAGTTTCAATTTGGCATCCATTACTTACAGCAGAATTACATTTTCCTTTAATTCATGGTCAAAAATGAGCAGATAAAAACCAGGTTCTGACGTCACAAATCCAATATTCCTCTTAGTTCTGCATTAGAGAAATCAATGCTGCTTAAAGCTTTATGTCATAAAATCAATATTCCTTTCGGACATGTTGTGCGGCATCTTCAAATTTTGATGGTAATGGCATTTTGGCACTACAGTGGGAGACAAATAATTCCAGGGAAAATTCACTGCTCTATGTATATTATCAATAGGAGCTGATATTTTCTGTGAAGCAATAATCCAGCTTCGATTTCATATGTGTACGTTCACTCTTTGACATTATTGGATTCTTTCAATGGGACTTGTCAGCAAGTATTACTTATCCTTTGTTTCTTAGTTACTTATTTACAGGATGTGGACCTGGTTGACAATGCCAGTATGTATTGTCCCACCCGAATTGTTATGGAACTGATGAGGCACATTGGTAGTTCTGGAATCACATACAGGTCAGAATGGGCAAGAACGAGAGATTTCCTTCCCTGAAGGACATTACGGTACAGTGGGGTGACACAGTGGCGTAGCTAGTAGAGCCACTCTCTTACAGGGTCAGAGACTAGGGTTCAATCCTGGTCTCCAGTGCTGTCCATGCAGAGTTTGCGTGTTTTTCTTGTGACCATATGCATTTCCTCCAGCTGCTTTAATTTACTCCCACATCCCAAAACTTGCAGGTTGGTAGGTTAATTGGTCACTGTAAATTGCCCCTCATGTATAGGTGAGTGGTAGAATCTCTGAGGAGTTGATGGGAATATGGGGAGCATTTTTTAAAAAAATCATTAATGTGGCTTGGGTGTAAGTGAGTAGTTGATGATCAGTGCGAAGGCTTGTTTCCATGCTGTATGACTCCATGACATCAGTTGTTATGACAATTCAGTAGTTTTGGTTACTGTTACCATGGGATGAGTTAATTACATGAATTTAAATTCTCCAGCGGCCATGGTGGGATTTGAATTCATATCTCTCAGTCAGTGGTCCAGAATAGTGGCTGATGGTCTAGTAATTTAACCACCTTGCTTTTGTACCTTGCACAGGCTATCACACATTTGGCTTGAGCAATAGTGCAATGTTCATTTAGAAAGTAAATCTCACAATCAGTACTTTAAGAAATAAATCTTTCGTACAATAAGAAATGCAATTGACATAACATTTTTGTAATTTTTTGTGCTTCAACCATGTCCATTGAGAACAATTTCAGGGCGAGAAAATACAGGATTTTGAAATATACACAATTGCTTTAAGCCACAGAACTCCAACTGGAAAAGTGGTCTGTTTGTTACTGACAGAAAAAAATAGCATTAAATTGAAGGAAAAGGCCAAAGTCAAAGTTGTGTTTATTGCTATATGCTCAAGTACATGTATGCACAGGTGCAATGAAAAACTTACTTTTAGTAGCATCTTAGGCACATAGCATCAGATACACAAACATTCACAAGAAAAACCTAAATTAACAACATAAATTGTCCAAAATTATACATAAAAGAACACAATTAGAACAAAAAAAACAAAGTCCTTTGTAGTGTAAAGTAATCATTGTGTTACTATATTGAGGTAGTGATTAGAGTTGTGCAGATTGGTTCAAGAACCGAATGATTGAAGGGATTTAGCTGTTCTTGAAAGTGGTGATGTGGGACTTCAGGCTTCTGTACCTCCTGCCTGAAAGTAGCTGCGAGAAGATGGCATGGCCCGGATGGTAGGGATCTTTGATCAGACATATCACCTTCTTAAGGCAGTGCCTCATGTACATACTACTGATGGTGGGCAGAGTCCACTACTCTCTGCAGCTTCATACGTTCCTATGTATTTGAATTGCCAAGCCAGACCATGATGCAACCAGTCAGGAAACTGTCAACAGTACATCTGTAGAAGTTTGTTGGAGTATTCAGTGACATGCTGAATCTCCTTAACCTTCTGAGAAAGTAAAGATGTGGTGTGCCTTCCTTGTGATTGTATCTATGTGCTAGACTTATAAAGTTGCAAGAAAAAGCAATAAGCCTGGGACCATTTTAGAACTCACCAAAGGAATACTGAGAAACTGATAAATAAAGGGAAGGTAGAATATGACAGTGAACTGGCAGATGCATAAAAGGCTATGAGAATTTCTACAGGTATGTGAAAAGGAAAAGACTAATGAGAATAAATGTGGAGACCTTACATACAAGAATAAGAGAATTTATAATAGGGAGAAAGGAAATGGTTTTGTTTTTATGGAAGAAGATACAAAAAAAATGTCAGAAATACCAGAGAACCAAGGACCTGGAGAAAATGAGAAACTGAAGGAAATAAGCATCAGTAATAAAATATGCTGGAGAAGTTGATGAGACTGAAAGATGATAAATCCCAAGGATCTGAGAGAGGTGGCTATTGAGTTATTTTTTAAATTCTGTAGATTCTGGAATGGTGCTTGCTGATTGGAGGGTAGCAAATGCAAATTTAAGAAAGGAAGGAGGACAAAGGTACAAAATGATTGATCTTCAAGTAAAATGTCAGTAGTAGGGAAAATGCAGGTATGTACAGTGAAGTATGCCATTGACCATAGACCATACTTGGAGTATTGTTTGACAAGTTTGGTTTCAAAAATTATGAACCATTGAAGGAGATGCAAAAATATTTCCTGGGATGACTCCAGATCTTATACCTATCAAGAAAGTTTGAACTATGTGGTTTTTTTCCCTTAGGGTTTTTAAATTATGAAAGCATTTGATAGGGTTGACATTTTCATTTGTGGAGGACACAGGAACTAGAGACCAGAAATATAAGAGAGCCGTTAATGAATCCAGTCAGATTTCAGTCCTGTTGCAGGGTCTCGACCCAAAACATCGACTGTCCCTTTGCCACCACAGATGCTCCTCAACACGCTGAGTTCCTCCGGCAGTTGATAGATAGATAGATCTCTTTATTAGTCACATGTACATCGAAACACTCAGTGAAATACATCTTTTGCATAGAGTGATCTGGGGGCAGCCCGCAAGTGTCGCCACGCTTCCGGCGCCAACATAGCATGCCCACAACTTCCTAACCCGTACGTCTTGGAATGTGGGAGGAAAACCAGAGCACCGAGGAAACCCATGCAGACACGGGGAGAATGTACAAACTCCTTGCAGACAGTTGCTGGAATTGAACCTGGGTCACTGGCAATGTAATAGCGTTGCACTAACCACTACACTACCATAGTTTGTTCCTTGCTCCAGATTCCAGCATCTGCAGTCTCTTGTGTCTTCAGGAGAAACTTTTTTAAACACCCTCTGCTTCAGAGAGTGTTTAAAATGTGGAACTCATAATGCAACAAACTGTGGGGGTGAAGCGAATTAAGGGGGAGCTAATAAACAGAAAAGAAAGGAGTAGAGAAATATATTAAGGAAGTTGAATATGAGGAATGGGAGTAGCTTTTGTGGAGAATGAGTACTAGCACAGGCTGGTTGAGCTGAAACTGCAATATAATTGGTTTCTCATAGAAGGAGGCTATTAGGCCCATCTCAGAACTATTTCATCAATCCCATTCCTTAACTTACTTTCCTGCAATCTATTCTCTCTTAATAGGCCCATTAACTCCACCTATATTCTCCTGCCATATATCCACACTAAGGTTCAGTTACAGTATCCAGTTAACCCATCAACATGTGTTTAGAATATGGGAGTACTCTGGAGCACTTGGGGAAATCCACACAGTCACAGAGAGGACATGTAAACTACATGCAGACAGCGCCAGAATTCGGGATTGAATATGGTCGCTGGAGCTGCGAGGCAGCAGCCCTACCAGCTGTGCTAGTGGTTCTGTGATGATTCATTACAAAAGAGTTCATATAACGTTGCCTTCAGGATGCAGTGTAGCCTTCCAGCACCTGCATGGTGAGTGCACACTTGATTTTCACTTTGAAGGTTAGACTGACTATCAAGGCTGAGACAATTGAATTTGAAAGCAAGGTAGGCTTTTGGCAATAACATAAACCCTCAGAATATTTTTCCAAATAACTTGTGGATTGTTGATGCATCTTTCAAAATAGAGTAGTGCAACGTAAAGGTTAGTGGTTAAACAGCTACTGAGCTACTCCAGGTTGCAGCTTTTAATTCATTTTTAAAGCAAGTACCTAGAAATTGTATCAGGGCATTGAAATGTGCCAACTGCTCTACACAGACATCCGTAGTGCAGTCCAAATCAATGGGTGGAGAGACAGATAGTTTCCCCATCAAGTCAGGAGTCAGGCAGGGTTGTCCACTCTCCCCTGTCTTGCTCGTGTGCTGTATAGAACCTTTTGCCGAGTCCATCAGTAAGGTTGAGAGCATAAGAGGGGTGACGTTGCCAGGCAGTGGCGGGCACCCAGGCGAAAACCTCCCTGTACATGGACGACGTCACCGTCTTCTGCTCGGACCCGAGGTCAGTTTGCAGATTGATCAGCATCTGTGACCAGTTTGATTTGGCATCAGGGGCCAGAGTTAACCGCGCGAAGAGTGAGGCCATGCTCTTTGGCAACTGGCCCGACCGATCCAGTGTCCCCTTCACCATCAGGGCTGACTACCTGAAGGTGCTGGGGATCTGGTTCGGCGGGGCCAAGGCACGCAACAAGAATTGGCGGGAGCGGATTGGAAAGGTGAAGCAGAAACTGGGACTGTGGGAATGGCGCTCCCTATCAATAACTGGGAAGATACTTGGTCATCAGATGTGAGGTGCTCTCAGGGCTGCTGTACTTGGGGCAGGTGTGACCTGTTCCTCGCTCCTCTGGCTTGGAAATCACCCATGCCGTCTTCCAGTTCATCTGGGGATCCAAGATGGAGCGGGTCCAATGGGTCGCCATGCACGAATCCCTGGACAATGGGGGCAAAACTGTCCCAATGTCGCCCTCATCCTGATGACCACCTTTGTCTGTGGCTGCATCAGGCTGTGCGTGGAACCAAAGTACGTGGGCACCAAGTGTCACTACATGCCAAGGTTCTACCTGTCCTTAGTTGCGAAGGATGGGCCTGGCCCCATTGCCGCACAACATCCCAGTCAGCTGGACGTTGGCACACTACCTGTCCTTCGTGGAAAAGTTCTTCCAGACCAACACCTTTGACCACAAGTCCATCAGGCAGTGGTCAGCATGGATCATCCTGCAGACACTACAGGAGAAGGACTCGGTTGATACTGGGGTGGTTCCCTGAGCAGACTGTCTAGAACATCTGGCAGTAATGCCTCATTGCCAGAACTCACCTACAAGCACCAGCACTCGCTTGGCTGGCGGTGAGAGGGGCCCTTCCCAGTCAGATCCTTCCTGCATGGTTGTGGTTGAAACATCACTCCCAGCGTGCTGCCCTCAGGATGACTGCACAGGGGACGAGACGGTAGCCCACCTCTTTGCGGGCTGTGGGTTTGCAAGGAGGGTGTGGCAAAAAGGTGCAAGGTTCCTGTCATAGTATCATCCCTAGCAGCTGCATAACAGAGGATTCTCTGATCTACGGCTGTTCCCGGGGATGCACATGGAGACAGGACATCAACTGCTGCTGGAAGGTCATCAACTTGGTGAAAGATGCCCTTTGGTCTGCTCGATACTTGTTGGTCTCCCAGCACTGCGAGATGTCCGTAGGGGAATGCTGCCGACTGGCACATTCCAGGCTGCAGGAGTACGTGCTGAGGGACGCACTGAAGCTGGATGCAGCCAACGCAAGGACTCGGTGGAGAAGGACTACAAATCTGCCATTGGAGATGGAGGGGCAGGGTCAGGCGAGGAAGCCCCTTAAGTGGTGTGAATATTGAATTGGGGTATCACCCCAGGGAGCCACATCGGTGCTGTGGTTTTTTGGAAAAAAAAGGTAACACTAATGATTGATCCATACACGAACGTAAAGGTTGCACTGTTTTATTGTCTGTATATAGTTTTTATGATGAATAAAGTTTATTTTTAGAATAAAAAAATATTGAAATGTGTGTTGAAATGGTATACATGTAGGCCCCGCATTAGTTTCAGCTGGGCCTCAAAGCATGTTCTATGTGCAAAGAAGGATTCCCTGGCCTCAATTGTATATAATTTCAGGAGTTGTATTCAAGTTGCAAATTTACCTGTGCAATTTCCTTTTGTGAATGGACTTCTTAAAGTTGTGGTTCTTTGTTTATGCAGTCTCTCCTTGTAGTCCAAGTGTCATCTTGGTAAACCTATGCTGTACTTCCTCCAAAGCAATGCATCTAAAATTTGGGTCCTACGGAGTACTGAGGAATAGAGTCCAAAGATCCCCAAGGTAGCAGCACAGATAGATAATGTAGTTAATAAGGCACCTGGGATACTTGCTTTCATTAGTGGGAACATTGAATATTAGAGCAAGGAAGTTGTGGTCCAAACATTTAGAACATTGGTTAGGACACAGCTGGAGTACAATATGCAGTTCTGTCTCCACGCTAATAAGAAAGTTGTGATTGCAGATGAAGAGGGTGCAGAGCAGATTCCACAAGATGTCGCTTGGGATGGAGTGTTTCAGTTTCCGGAGTGGAGGAGACTCGAGGGAGGACCTGATAGAAGTGTACAGAAGTATGAAGGATGTAGATACTGTAGATAGTAAGAAACTTTGGGACCTAACAGAGGTGTCTAAAACCAGAGGGCATGGGTTTAAGGTAAGGTGTAGAAGGTTTAGAGAGGATCTGAGGAAGAATGTTTCACTCAGAGAATGGTTGGAATTTTTACGCACATGCACACCTGAATCTCTTTGGACTGCCAATATTTCCAGTTTTTCTCCATTTAGAAATGAATGCTTTTGTCTGCATTGAAAACATGTTTCTCATTGCTTAATCTATTAATAGAGCTTGGCTTAATGCTTCCAACAACACTGCTTACCACACTCCCCATCTTTCTATCTTATACTGGGCAAGAAACTTCCTCCCCAGTACAAAAAGACCCTAATAATCCAGTACCCTCAGGACTTCGGTGGTGCTGGACCTGCAGATTTTCCAGACTATCGGATATAACTCCCATTAGTACTCCAAAACATTTTTAGTTCAGTTCTTTTTAGACGTTAAATAGTGGTACAATAAAGTTCTCAGTGACCCAAGTGAGTTTAAAATGAGTGAAACAAAATACAATGAGTTTATAGGAAGCATGGGAAATGAGGCACCAGTGAGTTCAAAGAGAGTGTGGGAGGCTTGGGCTGGTGTGTTAAAGGAAGAGCAGGGAACAGAACACTGTGCTTAAAGGGAGCACATGAAATGGGAACCTGTTAAGTTTAAAGGTATTGTGGGAAACAAGGCTGGCTCTAGTGATCCAAATGCCAAATCATCAGGATTTCTGAACAATCAGATATCAGATTATCGAAGTTTTATTGTATCAAGAATAGTGGCTGCCCCAATAGACACCATTAGTCACCTAGGGATCTCCACCCCCTCCCCCAGTGTTCCGCCTCCTATTTTTCACCCAGCCTCTTAACCAGGTCAATAAGTTGTTTTCAGTTTTAAGTGGTTCAACTTCTGCTTATGGTCTTTTAAGAGGGACTTTACCAAATGTACTCTGGCAGTTCATAAAAATGATATCTATAAGACATTTCCCTCTGTACTCCCTTGGTCATCTCTTCAGAAAATAGTCGGCATGATCAACACCTTCTAAATCACCCTTCTCTCCGATCAACAGAAATTTTCAAGGTACATGGTTACTATATCTTTAAATTACAGACTTCATTAATTTCCTGGCAATGTTAGACTAACTAGTCCGTAATAGCTCATTTATCAAGTCTGACCTTTTTAAAATTAGAGGACTAGATCTCTCTCTTAAAGGCTGCCTGATTCACTTGAGTCTGCTAGGTTTTAAGCAGAACTGTGAAGCTCAGTTTTCCCAATCACAAGTTCAAGTTTATTAGCATTGGCATATGTACACAAGGTATAAATGCCATGAAAATTAGCTTTTTGCAGCAGCAGCACAGTACATTACAGACATAACAAACATAAATTAACATAAACTTAAATTAACATTAATTATACATAATTTGCACAACAAAATCAACATAACAGTAGTGCAAATTGAGAGAGACAAAAAGAAATATAATCCGAGATAGTGTTAGGGTTTCTCAGGTCAGTTCAAGAACCTGATGGCAGTGGGGAAGAAGCTGTTGCTGAACCTTGAGGTGTGAGTCTTCAGGCTTCTGTACCTCCTGCCCAATGGCAGCATCAAGAAGAGGACATTACCCAGATGATGGGGGTCACCTTGCTGAGACATCGCCTCTTGTAGATGGTGGGGAGAGTTGTTACCATGATGGAACTGGCTGAGTCCACCACTCTCTGTAGCCTCTTGCGTTCCTGTGCGTTAGTTTCCAGACCAGGCCGTGATGCAACCAGCCAGAATGTACAAGAAGCTCCAGTTAAGTATCGGCTCTAGAATGTCTGCAGTGCTGAGCCAGTGGACAACTCAAGTCCAATGGAAAAGCACAGACTTCCTCAGATTTCCTCAGCTATCCAACTGGGCCATCTGCCTACTGAGTCTGCACAGTATAGCCTGGTACAAATACAATGGCCCTATTGAAATCAATGGGAATAACAGGCTTTCCACAGTAATCAGAGCTTTGTATTTAATTTAATTCAGTTAATTTAAATGTGTTTGTTTTTAAGTATGTAAAGTTGTCATTTTATTCACACTTTTAATTTTTAAACATTACTTTTTTTAATGGCTGAATGTTCATGAACGTCAGTCATTCACAAACATTCAGTCTCAGTGACTGCTTTGATTGCTGGTGAACCTCGTTGCAAGGCTTAACCAGCCCTCAAAGCCGCTCTGAAGGCAGAGCCAGACAGGAGTGGCTGCACTACACCTTGGAGCCAGCCTCCCAACAGGGCTGGGGTCACTATGAATGAAACAGCACTGTTGAAGGACCCATGTGCACCTTGTCAGTCAACAGAAGGACTATCACCTGTACCATCTCTGACACATCTGAATCTCTTTGTCTCCATCTCAGGAGACAAACTAGCCACTGATATCTACTATAAACCCACTGACCCCCACAACTACCTTGACTGACCTCCTCCCTCCCTGCCTCCTGTTAGGATGCCATCCCTTTCCCTCAGCTTCAGTTTCTCCCACATCTGTTCTCAAGATGAGGCTTTCTGCTCAAGGACTTCTGAAATGTCCTCCTTTTCCCAGAAATGTGGCTTCCTCTCTGCCATAGTTGAGGGAGTCTTTATATGCATTTCCTCCACATTCCATAAGTCTCTTCTCAATCCCCACCTCCCTCCCCCAAACAGGACAGAAATAGTTCCCTTGGTCCTACCTTTCACTCCACCAGCCTCCGCATCCAGCATATCATCCTTCGCCATTTCTGCCAGCTTCAACAGGATCATATCATTATCAGTATCTTCTTCCCCCCTCCACCCCCACCCCTTCTGTTTTCTGCAGGGACCACTCTCTCTGTGACTCCCTGGTCTACTCATCCCTTCCCACCCACCACTCCCCATCCACTGACACTTTCCCCTGCAACGATAGTAGGTGCAGCACCTCCTCACCACCATCCAGGAACCTAAAAAGCCCTCCCAGGGTTGACCAGCAGTTTATTCTTTGCTTCAGTTAACAAGAAGATCCAGCTCATTGTCTTTATAACTATTTGGCTTTTTAAAATGTGGATCCATCACAAAATGGCCAAACTCTGAGCCTTCCATTTCACCAACCTGTGCATCTTCTGACTTCAACATCACTCTACCCTCTAATCTCACAGCCCCCAAATTAGTGTGTGACCCTTTCTGGATTCTTTCCTTAATTGGACAAATTTGTTTCAAAATTTTCCAGCTCTAGCCTGCATTCTTTCAGTGTTAAGTTGTTTGAGATATCATCTCTCCTTGATTTAATTCTAGTTTGCACCCCATGCCCTATTGGCCCTGACATGGAAACTATTCCTTGAAGTCTTTACTTATTCATCTTGCTTTTATCTTTGCTAACAAACCAGGTGCTTATATGAAATTGAATGTCTACACTTATTTCAGTTAATTGGAACTGTGCTTAACAAAATACTGTATGTCTTTTTGAAAATAGCTAGAGAATAGAACTGCTGGACAGTGAATTAGATGAACCCTCTGTGTAAGATGCCCTCAAATTTATATATTTGAAAATGATTTCTTGCTTAGTAAAACAGTATGGAAACAAATGGTGCTAAAATCATTAAAAGTCCAAGAGCCAAACCTTGAAACATCTGACTAATTGATCTCAAATAGCCACAGCTAATGAGAGCATTGCAGCTTCCAATGCATTGTCCCTCTTGACAAAATATATCATCTATCTTTTCATGAACATCTGTCTCTAAAGACTCCTGAGCCCTACAGCTATTACTTAAAGAAGGACATCAACCAAGTTAGTCAGACTCATAAATCAGAGTCTTATTTTGCTGGCTCTTTGTTGAGTTGTTGCTTGTTGGAATGCATTTACAATTTAATTCAAGTAAATCATGTATCATGCTCACTGAGCTTCCCCTGATCCTTTATTTTTATGGAGAGGCAGCACATAATGGACACTCACAGCAGATTCAGCTAGCTCAGACTCTTAAGAGTGCAGATTATGTTATTAGAACTTCGTGCCAGGTGAAACCTCCTTGTTACTATTTCTTGCTCCACTGTGCAGAAGATTATGGAGCATGGTGAAGTACATTCGGAATACAGTTCTACAGCTTTTTGAAGAATAATTGTGCTTTCAAAAGGCGGCCCTTGCCTGGTCCTGCATTATAACAAGATTTGGTCTCACACATATCTAAGTGCAGAAGCTAGATTCAGAGAGAAATGTCTTATTCGGAGCTCCTGAAACAGCCACACACCAAGGGAAAAAGCAAAGACTGTGAGCCTCGAGGTTCTGGTGGCTCAGGGTGAGCTATTTGATGATGTGGATATGCTATCAAAGTAGCACAATGACCATTGGCTGTTGTTACATAAAGATAAATGGTAGAACAACGTTACTGAGGAAGAAACAGACAGTTAAGTAGTATCTCAGTATTCCATTTCTTTGGTAGCTCCGTGTACTTGCCTATTAGAATCTATTAAACTCACTACAGGAAGTTCACTGTAAAATAGGATTGGTGGTGCCAATAGATTGGGCTCAACGGGTGGTGCAGTGGGAGTCTTGCTGGACTCCACATTGGTGAGGGTATTGGGAAATGTTCACTGAATACACACCAGAAGTATGCAGAACAGACAAAGCATGATGTTAGTTATTGTGCAGTACTGATTTGATGCCAGCACAGCTCTTTTAGGAGTTCATTACTGCAGCTAGAACGCCCTGTCAGATTGCAAAGTCTGAGTCTCATTGTTTTTTTTATTTATTTTTTTTAGGATCTGGGTATTGCCCATCGCTGTTGCTCTTGAAAAGGTGGTGGTGACCCTCCTTTGTGAACTGTTGCAGGCTTTCTGGTGAAGGAACCCCCACAGGGAGGGTGAATCCCCCATGGGGAGGGAGTTCCAGCATTTAGACCCAACAGCAAAAAAGTAACAGCAATATATTTCTGAGTCAAGATGGTGCACATCTTGGAGGGGAATATTCAAGTGGGGTGATACCATGTACTGCTACCCTTGTCCTTCCTTGTGGTAGAGGACACAGGTTTGGGAGATGCTCTTGAAGGAGTGCATTTTGTAAATGGTACACACTGCAGCCCCTGTGCTCTGGAATACAGAAGATGAATGCTTAAGGTGGTGGATATGGTGCCAGTTGAGCTTTATCCTGGATGATATGGAGCTTCTTAAGTGTGTTGTAACTGCACTCATCCACTCATTCTCCTGATTTGTAGGTTGTAGATGGTGGAAGGGCTTTCAGATGTCAGGAGGGAATAATTTGCAGTCGGTTAATCAGCTTCTTGACTTGAATTTGTAGCCACAGAGTTTATGTGGCTGGTCCAGTTGAGGTTCTGGTCAGTGGACACCCCAAGGATGTTGAAGTTGGAGGACTCAGCATGGTAATGCCATTGAATGTCCAAGTTAGCTGATTGGACTCTCTCTTGTTGGAAGTGCTTTGCTTATCACTTTTGTGGCACAAAAGCTGCTTGCCACATCTCAACCTGAACATTATCTGGAATTTAGTGCATTGCAGAAATGGGCTGCTTCATTTGTGGAAGAGTCGTGAATGGAACTGAACGTTGCTTAGGGTTACGGAGGTACCCTGTAGGCTTCGCTGTTCTCTTGTCTTTCCTTTTCATCAACATGCACCTTCAGCAACTCAGTTGGCAAAAAGTTGTGAGGTAAAGACTACAGTGTAAATCTAACTAATCTAAGAGCCTGTTAGATGCTCTGATATGGTGGTATAATTCTTTTTGCTGTTTACTCCCCAATTTTTCTCCTTTTCAACTTCCTCCATCTCTCAGGTTGCATTGCCTGGTGACTCCCTCAGAGGTTCTGACATCTCACTTCCATTGACTCCATCCTCTAAAACTTTTTTCTCTCTGCTGGCTGACAGCTTTGACCAGTAACTGAGACTGAAGTGTTAACAAACAACATTTCGTACCAACCCATGTAAGGAGATATGACAGCAGATGATTGGCTGAAAGGAGCAAAGGGAGGTGGAGAACTGGAGAGATCTAGGAAGGCAAATCTGGAGCTCAGGCAGCTAGACACAGTTATTATAACAGTAGGTGCAAGAGTGAAGACTTAGAACATCACAGATATCTTGGAAGTTCTTAAGACTGGAGGAGGCAGCAAAGATAGGGAGAGGATCAGCCAAGGAGGGATTTGACAATGAGGCTGAAAGTCTTAAAATCAAAGCTTTACTTAAGCAGTATCAACATAGGGTGCTGGGTGAACAGGAGTTGAAATGGGGTAGGACATGAACTCTAGGTGAGCTTAAATTTATGGACATTAATATAGTGGCCATCACTATACAATACTCAAGTACCCAATTTTTGTTTACTTTGAGTGACAGTGGGAATGAAAGTGGGGGCAGGTCTGATTCTAATATCTCCAGTTTTATCCTATTGCACAAAACCCAGACTAAGCCAGTGTGGTTTCAGTTCTCTAACTTGTGATTTTGGTGATTAACCAAGATGCTGATGTCAGGTGCACTTGGAGAAGCTTCCCCATATAGCACCACTATCTGTAATGAGGAGTTTATTTGCCTTGCTTAATAACTATACAATGAAATGTAGCATTGGAGGAACCTACAGAAAAGAAACTAGAGAGCAATCTGGAGACATGTAGAGAGAGGAAGTAGAAGTTTGTGACAACTATGAAGGTAAATGAGGAAGGCCTATAAAAAATGGACTTACTGGGTCTGTGGAATCAAACAATTGTTAAAGTAAATCTGGAGACGCAAGAGATTCTGCAGATGCTGGAATCTGGAGCAACACACACAAAATGCTGGAGAAATTCAGCAGGTCAGGCAGCATCTATAGAGAGAAATAAACAGTCGACATTTCAGGTCCTGATGAAGGATATCGGCCCGAAACATCGACTGTTTATTTCCCTCCATAGATGCTGCCTAACCTGTTGAGTTCCTCTAGCGTTTTGTGTATGATTAAAGTAAATCCCTCCACTTTGTGAAAAAGACAAAATGTGTCCAAAACCAATGTCCTCAAATAAGGACAATTACATAGGTATGAAGGAAGCATTGTCTGGAGTGGACTAGAAAAATAAGCTAAAGGAAAGGTCAATTGATGAGCATTGGCAGATAGTTAAGCAGCTATTTTGTAACACAGCAGAAATTTATACCAATTAGAAAGATGGATTCAGTGAGAAAGATGAACCGTGAGAAGTGTGTTAACAAAGATAGTGAATCAAAAACTAGAGCATGCAAGGTAGCAAAAGCTAGTGGTAGATCAGAGGACTGGGAATTTTTCAGGAATCTGCATAAAAGGACATCAAAGCTAATTAGGAGAGAGAAAATTGATCATGAGAGTAAACTGGTAAGTAATATCAAAACAAACAACATGAGTTTCTATGGTATACAAAATAAGAAAGGGTAGTTAAGGTAAATGTAGGACCCCTGGAGAATGTGACTGGGGAATTAATAACAGGAAACAAGGAAGTGACAGATATTTTAAACCACTTGTTTTCACAGTGCAGGATACTGCAAATATCCCAAGGTTATCAGATTGGCTCTTTTCAAATTGAAGGGAAGAAGTTATCATGAGGGACATAACATTGGAAAACCTAATAGAACTAAAGGCAGACAAGTCACCAGAATCCAATGGCCTGGATCCAAGGGTCAAAGGAAATGGCTGCAGAGATTGTGCAGCCATTGGTTGAAGTTTTTCAAAGCTCACTGAGTTCCAGGAGAGTGCCAAGTGTTTGGAAAACTGCAAATGTGACATCTGTGTTTAAGAAAGGAAGAAGACAAAAGGCAGGAACCGAGAAGCAGTTAATTTAACATCTCTTGTTGGGAAGATGCTGGAGTCTGTAGTCAAGGAAGAAATAGCTAGTCATTTAGAAAAGCTTAACACGATCAAAACAAGTCAGTGTGGTTCTATGGAAGGAAAATCATATGTGACAAATTTGCTAGAGTTCTTCGAGGATATAAAAACAGAATTGATAGAGGGGAACCTGCAGGTATGCTGTATTTGGATTTCGAGAAGGCATTTAGTAAAGTGCCACATGAAAGGCTAGTGCACTAGACAGAGTCTCACAGTATTGGAGGAAGTAATCTAATGTGAAGACTGCTTATCACATAGATGTTGGAGAGTCAGAATGCTCCCGTAATTTGCCCTGCTCCAATTTAAAACTCTCCTGCAAGGTCCATACTTATGCTTATCTATAGCTATCTTAAAACATAAGGAGTTGTGATCACTGTTCCCTAACTGTTCTCCCACTCAAAGGTCGGTCACCTGGCCAGGCTCGTTACCCAACACCAGGTCCAGATGCATTGGGCTAATTTCTGGAATGAGAGGGATGCCCTATCACAAAGGGCTAAAAAAGGTTAGACCTGTGTTCTTCAGAGTTTAGAAGAATGAGAGATAATATTGTTGAAACATACATGATCCTGAGGGGGCATGACAAGGTAGTTGTTTCCACTAAGGAGACGTAGTTACAAGATAAGGGAGCAATCATTTAAAACTGAGGTGCACAGGAATTTCTTCTCTCAGAAGGTGTTGGATCTGTGGAATTCTCTACCACAGAGGGTTGTGGAGCTACCACACTGAAGGTACTTCTATTTAAAGGGGAGGTAGAAACATTTTCGAAAGATTGAGGAATTTAGGGCTATGTGAAACTGGCACAGAAGATATGAGGTCCAGGATAGATCAGCTGCAATCATATTGAACAGGGCAGGCCTGAGGACCAGGTGGACAACCTCCGTTCCTATTTTGTTATGTTCTTGTGTTGCTTCTTTTCTTAGATATAACCAAAATAAAAAATTTTGTTTTGCAGCTTTTTGAATTCATGAATTTCATGGCTGAGAACTTCATCTTCTGTTACATGGGAGTTGCCCTATTCACCTATCAGAACCACATCTTCAATGCCCTCTTCATATTTGGAGCCTTTGTATCCTTTGACTAAACAGTATTTTGTTATGGTCTTATGATTCTTTATTTATCATATTGGAAAAATAGAAGTGATTGGTGATCAGTTCAACTGCAGTGGTATTGGTTTATTATTGTCACTTGTACAGAGGAACAGTGGAAAAACTTGTCTTGCATACCGATCGTATAGGTCAATTCATTACACAGTGCATTTACATTGTGTTAGTACAGAGTGCATTGAGGTAGTACAGGTAAAAACAATAACAGTACAGAGTAAAATGTCACAGCTACAGAGAAGGTGCAGTGCAATAAGGTGCAAGGTCACAACAAGGTAGATCGTGAGGTCATAGTCCATCTCATCGTATAAGGGAACCGTTCAACAGTCTTATCACAGTGGGTTAGAAGCTGTCCTTAAGTCTGGTGGTACGTGCCCTCAGGCTCCTGTATCTTCTACCTGATGGAAGAGGAGAGAAGAGAGAATGACCCGGGTGGGTGGGGTGTAGAGATTTTAACAAAGTAAACATGTCTCATTTTGCTTCTTCAAAGTACAAAGCAAATAAGGATGCAAGCTGAACTTAGAAATATTAAGGTTGGTCCAAAAGGGGCAATTCAGAAACACCTAACGGAGAGATGGAAGTGCCTAGGGAGGGATTTCCTCCTCAGCTAATGTGGGACTAAGGCTAAGTGAATCTACAAAGGCACTAGAATGGGAGAAGATTTGTATTGATATATCACCTTTTACATAGTAAAATGTTTCAATGTGCTTTGCAAGAGCATTATCAATTTGACTCTGAGATACATATAACAAAAGAAAGAAAACAGGCAACCAAAGCTTTGCTCAAAAAAGTAAGTTTTAAGGAGGACATTAGAGGGAGAGACAAGTAGAGAAGCAGAGAGATTTAGGGAGAGAACTTCACAGTTTAGGATCTGACAGCCATCAAAAGTGAAGCAATTAACCCATTGTGCTACTGAGATCATAATGTTAAAATCACAGTGTTCAAATGTGCTAAGTTCCTGACCTCAAAGTGACTTTGCACAGGGGGAGAAAGAAAATTATAGGGAACATCATCAAAAAAATCTGTCAGTCACTTCATAACAGTTACTGAGGGACATATAGTGGATAGTTGGCCTCAATTAGGTCAGGATTTCTTGAACAATAAATCAACATAGTTATTGGCATGCCAGAAGGTTCCTATTTCTATGGGCTAGTTACTTTGTAATTGCTATGGAGACCAGAACTCTTGGCCTGATTTATGAGTCTCCCTTCATTGTGACTCAAAGATTATTTCTAATTTGACCCTTTCAGTATAGAGGCCGAGATAACTGGAAGATAATGATGTTTCTTTTTGTCAGCCTGTGTGTGCAGTTGTCACAAAGTGAGCAATCCATTGTATCAAAAGCTGTGGAGTTGAACAGTAATTAGATCAGAATGGAGAATAACAATGCCTGGCTCAGTGGATGCATTGTTTAAATCAAATTCCCAGGGCAACATTTCAAAAGAGTATTTTTTAATTAAAACTAATCCACCAAGTCCCTTAGTAATTTTGTTTCTTTGTTGGCTAAATTAAGAAGTTTACAGTATGCCCCTCTAGGCCGAGGCTGCAGTTATTCTACCCATTTATCAGGATTTGCATTTTTATCTAGTGCTTTATCATATGGTTCCAAAACATCATAAACCATTGCACATTAATGGGTAGCTACATTTGTACAATTCCCCCTATCTTGGAGACACAATGCAGAACACATACATACAGGAGAGGCAAAGGAACGCAAAGGCAGAGTGATTTTGAGGTAGTCCAAAAGGATATTTACTGAGAAAAGTACTAGTCAGGATCTTTAAATTTTTCTTTGCCTTTGCTTGATAACTGGGAAACTAAACCCAAGATATTCAGTCTAAAATAGCTGAGGATGGTGATTCTTTAAAATACTTAAATGATAGATTGAAGGATCAGTTAGTTATCCACCCATTGTACAGTTCTGTCAAAATTGAGAAGGAGGAATGCTTTCCTCTCCTGAGAGAGTATAGGCGTTTCTATTCTGTCCTTGGGGATTAAAATTGCCTCATTGTTTTGGTGACCAATTGGTCAATCAGTGGAACAGCTCCCAAGATGTGAAGTTGCTAGTATTGATTCATTCAGATGTAAATTAGTTATATATCTTTCAGGAATGAATATTTGGGGACTTGGGATGTGTGTGATTTAAGGCACAATGTGTTGAAGATGATAAGCTTGTCAAGAGCAGGTGACTTTGGATCTTTGGTTTCCAAAGCTCTCCATCGCCCAGAGTTTCCTGCATCATGCCTTAGCCTGTTATTGACTGACTGATAGAGATTGATTGCTATAGGTAAGTCATTAGTTTCATCACTGTTGCAAACATGTGCCAATCAGGATGGATAAGGAGAACTCGGGGAATTTTAATCTTCTGTCTTGTGGTAATTCATATATTCAGTCCACAATGCAGAAATGTATTTTAGTGCATAAGCAAAAGAAGCTTTTGGGAATTACAAAGCTGTTTTGAGTTAAGGTTTGGAACTGTTTTAAATAATCTTAATGACTGCATGAGGTACTCTTAACTAACTAAATTTTAAATAAATAGGAGTCTTGGTAGAATGTTGATATTAGGAAAAGTATTTAAAGTAAGAAATCTCCCTGAGGGCATAAAATAAACCTGAGACTGCTTTTAATAAGTTCCATGTTCTTCTCATCTTCCTTTAAATGTGAATCCCTTGGAACTGGGCTATAACCAGGGTGAATCTTCCTTATCATCATGAGGCAGAGTTGGAGAAATTAGCTTGCAGTCAACCCCTATTGGTATTCAACTACTTTCAACATCCAGCTTTTCCTCAGCTCAAAATCTGTATTCAAAGTGAATTTGCAAGTGCGTCATAAAATCATAACTACAAGGAGTCCAAGTCCACAGGTATAAAATGTGCGAGAGAGGTGAATTTAGCTCTTGAAGTCAAATGTAAGCACTGTAAAGTACTTCTGAACTTTGACCATTAAGATTAAATGTTTTCCCTTGAGTTTGATCTGGGTTGTAAAGTAAAGCCAGTTGTCCCAGGCTATTTTCACCAAGTTCCTGCAAATGTTGGGAGGATGTTTCTTTTTGTAGGGAACTAATGTTTCAGAATAAAGGGGCATCCATTTAGGGTGGAGTTATGGAGGATTTTCTTTTTCTCAGAGGGTTGTAAATCTTTGGAATTCCCTAATCCTGAGAGCTGTGGGGGATGAATCATCGCGTATGTTCATGGTCAGGATAGACTGATTTTTGGTCTTTAGGGCAGTTAAGGATTATAGTAAACAGCCAAGAAAGTGGTGCTGAAGCCAAGATCAGATCAACGGCGGAGGCTTATAGGGTGATATGGCCCATTCTTGTTCCTACACCTTATGTTCCTCCAAGCTAATAACAGTGCCTCAACTAATAATGTCCACAAATGTTATACTCTGGAGCAGTTATCATCACAATGGTACAGTGACATACAGTTGGAAGGTAGTGGCCCTGTGAACTCTCAGCATTGACTCCAGACCTCATGGCTCAGGCCAAACATGGACAAATAAGCCACCTCCTGATAACCTCCTGCCCTGCCTCAGTTGATGGATTAGTATTTCTTCATGTTGAATAGCATTTAGAGTCAAAGTGTAATACGGCATGGAAACAGGCCCTTCAGCCTAACTCGTCCGTTTGAAAGAAGACTGGCAAAAGCACAGAATGCCTTCTGGCTGGGGTCTTCAAGGTCCATCACCTAGACTGGACTAGTTAAGACTTGAAGAACGTACTGCTGCAACATAAATGCCATTGGTTAAATTGGTTGTTATCAATCAATTCTTTTTTAAGGTTTACCATTTTGGGATTAGATCTTGTGACTGCTCCATGTGTTAAACAACAGTATTCGGCATGCAAAGTTCCAAAGTCTGTCTGTTTCTTTGAAGAAAACCAGTTAGAAATGCTAACCTGACACTGTTCGCATTTTTTTAATTTAATGAAGTACCCTTGTTGTTAGCTTGAATTACCAACTTTTTATCTCAGTGAGAGATACCGAGACTTCATGTCAGAAGCATCGATTGATGAAATTGTGAAATTTCGACACGGTGCCTGAATCGGAATATGAACGTCAGACGTGTTTCCTCTAAATTGAGATAACACAGGGACGTGTGCCAGGAGACAGTGAACTATGTGATTCAATTGAGATTGTGAAAGCTGAAGAAATAAAGCCACCTGAGCTGTTGGATTTCCAGGCAACAGCCACAGTGGAAGGAAGAATTTTCACTGTATATTGAGATGGCTCTCACAGATGAACTAGAAGAGATGAAAATAAAAATGTTATTGCATCTCATTAGGGGAGAGAATTGTAGCTGTAAAGCCCTCAAACGTGAACATGGAGAAGGCATTACAAACGTATAGTGGTCTGCCTAGAATTGAAATAATTGACCATTACTGATTACTTATTCTAAAACAACATTTAAAAGTATAATAACCTACTGCTAATTTAATTAATATTGTAAAATATTCAATCTAATAAAAGAACAGAAAAATTACACAAATATACCTTTTTAATTAATGTTGATGACCCCATTCAAATGAATTGGACCAAGCTATGGCTGATCTAAAGCTGAGTGGCCAGGTATGCAATGTTTCTGGCTCCTTGGCCCAGCAACAGTTCAGTGTTAAATCCAGAGGTGGAGTGAGAAATCACATGCCCGCATATCCAACCATCTCCATCCAAGCAATGCACAGGCATGGAAATCTGGAGCGAGCTGAAGAGTGCACTGTAACTAGCCTTTGGTTCTATATGGGGCTGTTGGCTAGTTGCTATGCACACAACAGCATGTTCGGACCCAATGTTTAGTGTGGGAAGTGTCAGAATCCATCCACATTTGTGGAGGAAGCCACAATAGGAGATTAATACTGACACTGTTATGTTTTCTTGAATCAGGTACTGTGGTTGTTAGTTTAAATTATAGACCACTTTCCAGTATCTTAATGTATGCCAAGATCTACAGCAATGGCAAGGGAGTCAAGATAAAGGATAAACTTACTTGATCTTTCCATCTCCTATCTATATATTGCAGATGAGACAAAATTCTCTCTTCATGCCCTGCGTTGTGTTGTCTGAATGACCTTCATGCTAAATGGAATAAATTTGGAACAGGTCTAGGAGTTAAAAACTGGCCGTCTAAAAGATACTCTGGACCATCAGCAGCAGAATTGAATTCTACCACGATCTGTAGCCTCATGGCCGAGTATATCTCTTTCTCTACCATCACAATCAAGTTAGGGGATTTGCCCTCATTTAATGAGGAGAATAGAGGTACATGCCGAGAGCAAAACCAGACATAGCCAAGCATTAGGTGCCAACGTCATGAAGTTAGACCTCGTGCACGAAAGCCAATGCAAGCAGCATGCAACAGACAGAACAAAGTAATTCCAAAATATAGGAAATTAAACAAAGTTCTGTTGTTATACCATTTTTAGTATTGAATAGTGATAAACAATTAAATAGTTAACAAGGTTAGGAGGCACCAAGAACATCCCCATCCTCAAAGATGGTGAAGCCCAGCATGAGCATGCCAGAGACAAAGCTGAAGTATTTGCACCCATGTTCAGTCAAATGTGCCAAGTGATAACAGAGGCTAATCTTGAACCAATTTTGTTCATTCACATTGTACCGAGAAACAACTAAATGTATGAAGTGAAACATACAAGATCTGACAACATCCCAGCTGTACTACTGAAGACTGAGTCCCTGTACTAGCCTTGCTTCTAGTCAGACTCTTCCAGTGTAGATACACCACTGGCCTCTACTACAAAATATACATTCTCTGTGTATTATGAACAAGATCTATGAAATAATTCCAGTGAGTGGTTCAAGAGTCAACTCTCAAGTGTTAGCAAAGAAATGGAAAGAGATCTCAACAATGTAATCTGCTGGCAGTTTCTGTACAATAACCTGCTCACTGATGCTCAGTTTAGGCTCCAGGAGTGAAGTCATATCAAGGCAGGATTTGACTAAGTATGGCATCAAGACAGGCCAGTTATGTAAATATGTGGCAACAAGAACAAGTCAACAGCCGTTTCATTCTCTATGTCTAGGGTGTGTCAGGAAGCTGATGGAATGTTCACCACCTTCCTGGATTCTCAACATACTAGTAACATTCAGAAGCTTCCAGGTCAGAACTTAGTTTGAACACAGTTTTCAACTCAGAATATTCCCTCCTTCTATCACCAACACACCATAGCTGTAGTGTATATCATCTATAAAATTCACCACAACAGAACCTCTTAGCCTCTTGATCTCTACCACCTGGAAAGACCAGGGGGCAGAAGAATTGGAACACCACTACATGCATGTTTCTCTCTAATCTTCACACCATCCTTTCTTGAAAATGTATCTCTGTTCTTTCCTCATCGGTGTAGTAAGATCTGGGGACTCTCTGTTCATTACCACACAGACTTCAGTGGTTTAAAAAGACAGCTCGCCAAAGGCATTTATAGATAGCCAATAAATTCTAACCTTGTTAGCATCCAGTGAATAATTAAAATGCAGAATGGTTCATCCAAGGATGAACATCATCTGCAATTTTTACCAGTCCAAACAGATTCTGATTTTCAGTCTTCAAATTGGTGAAATGTAACAAAATCTGAGGACTGATATGGGGTCAATTAAAGGAAAAAAGGCTTAGATAGTTTCCAGCTTGGCTCATGTTACTGACAACCATGGGGAGACATTGAGAACCTCAGGGACTTCTTGGTTAACACTTCTTCACAAGGAAGAAAAGTGCTTTTCTGCTTAACAGATATGGAATAAGGTTGACTTAGAAAAAGAATTAATGAAAACAAAGCAGCTCAGCTGAGAAGCCAATGGTGTGAAGCTGCTATCCATGGGATTATTACTGAATACTTCAAAGTCAGAATTCTGCCTAACCATTTGATGCAAGACCATGGTCCTGAAATATTAACTTTTTCTCTCTACAACTGCTGCCTGATATACTGAGAATTTCCAGGATTTTGTGCCTTTGTTCATTATAGTTTACCTGCTTTAACCTTAAGCTGAGTATAGTCATGCAGTAGGAAACATCATGTTAAATATCTCCTGTACAGTTTAATGCACTTCTAAACTTCCTGGCCTAGAAATTTTTCTCTCCCATTTTCTGACATTAAAATGATGTTAGTTATCTCCCGAACACTGCTTCAAAGAAGTCTGAAAATATTGCTCAGTTTGTTAGAGCCAGTTCTCTGATTTAGTAGCAACAAGCTATAGGAGTCAAATTTCCTGTGTTGATAGTACTTTTCCTCACATTTCTTAACTTCAGGAAGTTGCCTTCATGTCACAATATGAACAGCAAGCTTACAGCTACTGGCAAAGGGAATGCATGCTGAATGATGAGGGGTTGTGGGCAGGCAGAATGGTCCCATGATAACAGAGGAACCTGCACAGGCCTTTGGGAACAGGACACACAGGAGGTAGCTTCCTTGCTCCATGGCAGGAATAGAATTTAAATTCAAGTAACTACATGAATCTGGAATAAAAATGTAATGTCACTAAAGGTAACCATGGAAGTCCTGTATTGTAGAAGTACATGTAGTTCACTAATGTTATGCAGGAGAAAGAACCTGCTGTCCTTTCCTGGCCTTTCAGTAACTCCAGACTCATCGATGTGGTTGACTCTTGACAGCCATCTCAGTTCAATTTGGGATGGGCAATAAATCTGACATTACCAGCAACATCCATATCCCCTGGTCAAATAAACAAAGTAAAAATTAAAAATAAACTTTCTCAAGTTAATATTTGCAGATCTTCCAGTTCCCAGATGCCCTTAACTTCCATTCTTTATATTTGTTCCAGTAATTTCCTTTCACCAGTTTGATCCTTAAAATGATCTGAAGGTAGTGCGTAAGGTTCAACGTTCTTGTCTGAACAACTGCTTGCATTTAGAAAATTTCTTTAATGAAATAAGGTCCATAGAAGTGTCTTGGCTGAATGCAGTGGGTAATGTTTTACAGCAACATACTGAGTAACCTAAAAATCTAAACTGTAATCTAAGTATTTATCAGCTGATGCATTTGCTATTTTCCTTAAGGTATTGCTTCAATAGGTCGCTATTTTTGTGGCTCGCGCTTGTAATATATACCCTTTATCCTTACTGCTCAACCTGCGACGAAAGAGAAGGATTCCATGGAACTTCCAACACATGATGATGTTTTCAGGTAAGTCAGTTCCTCAGATTGATGATGCCTTTTACTAAATATAAGTGTGCAAAAATGTAACAGGTTTAAATAGAGAAAGAGAAGGAAGTTCACCCTGGTAGTAGATGGTTGAAGGACCGGCTATAAAATCTTGGGCAAAGGATGCATGAAGTATGTGGTTAAAAGCATTTTTACTCAGAGAGTTGTTATGATCTGAAATTCACTTTAGAGGTGGCAGAAACAGAATCATTCAGTTCCTTCAACAGGATATTGGATATGCACTTGAGATAGCATATGTTGTGGGAAGGTGAGGGATGGGTAATGGGAATGACAGGATTGACCTACTTGGACCCTGCAATTGGAATTGGTTTATTATTGTCACTTGTTCCAAGGTACAGTAGAAAAACTTGTCTTGCATACCGTTCATTAAGGTCAATTCATAACACAGTGCATTGAGGTAGTACAAGGAAAAACAATACAAAATGCAGAGTAAAGTGTAATGCAGGTAGACAATAAGGTGCAAGGTCATAACGAGGTAGATTTTGAGGTTGAGAGTTCATCTTATGGTGTTAGGGAACCATTCAATAACCTTATAACAACAGGATAGAAGCTGTCCTTGAGCTTGGTGGTACGTGTTTTCAGGCTTTTGTATCTTCTGCCCAATGAGGGAGGGGAGAAGAGAGAATGTCCATGGTGGGTAGGGTCTTTGATTATGCTGACTGCTTTACTGAGGCAGTGAGAAGTATAGACAGAGTCCATGGAGGGGAGGCTGGTTTCTGTGATGTGCTGAGCAGTGTACCACAACTCTCTGCAGTTTCTTGCAGTCACGGGAAGAGCAGTTGCCACACCAAGCCGTGATGCATCCAGATAGGATGCTTTCTATGGTGCATCGATAAAAATTGGTGAATGTGAAAGGCGACATGCCAAATTTCTTGAGCCTCCTGAGGAAGTAGAGGTGCTGATGAGCTTTCTTGGCCGTGGTGTCTACGAGGTTGGATCAAGACAGGCTATTGGTGATGTTCACTCCTAGGATCTTGAAGCTCTCAACCCTCTCGATCTCAGCACCGTTGATGTAAACAGGTGCATGTGCACTGCCCCCCTTCCTGAAGTCAATGACCAGCTCTTGTTTTGCTGACATTGAGGGAAAGGTTGTTGTCATGACACCGTGTTACTAAGCTCTCTATCTCCTTCCTGTACTCTGACTCATCGTTATTTGAGATATGGCTTACAACGGTGGTATCATCTGCAAACATGTAGATGGAGTTAGAGCAGAATCTGGCCACACAGTCATGAGTTTGTAGGGAGTAGAGTAGGGGGCTTAGAACGCAGCCTTGTGAGGTACCAGTGTTGAGAATAATTGTGGCGGAGGTGTTGCTGCCTATCCTTACTGATTGAGATCTGTTAGGCAGGAAGTCAAGGATCCAGTTGCAAAGGGAGGTGTTGAGTCCCAGGCCCCGGTGTTTGGTGATGAGTTTGCTTGGAATTATAGTATTGAAGGAGGAGCTGTAGTCAATAAACAATAGTCTTAACATAAGTGTTATTACTGTCCAGATGCTCCAGAGATGAGTGTAGGACCAGGGAGATGGCGTCCTCCGTAGTCCTGTTTCGGCAATAGGTGAATTGCAATGGGTCGAGGTTTTCTGGGGGGCTGGGGTTAATGCGTGCCATGACCAGCCTCTCAAAGCACTTCATGATGGTGGATGTCAAAGCCACCAGGTAGCAGTCATTAAGGCACGCTACCTTGTTTTTCTCAGGTACTGGGATGATAGTGGTCTTCTTAAAGAAGGTGGGAACCTCAGATTGAAGCAGGGAGAAGTTAAAAATGTCATAGACTCAGTGGGCCAAATGGCCTCTTTTGGTGCCATAATAATTCTGGGACTGCTGATATGTTGTCTGGTGGGGTTGCTGTTCTTCATTAAAAGGAGCTGCTGGTTGAATTTATAGAATCTTCTTGGCGTTATTGCTTGAAGTGATCTTGATGGCACAAGGGCTGAATCCTGTTTTCCAAAACTAAATTTTAACTTGCATTCATGGTTTTGTTTGTTTGTTTGAGAGTCATGGAATTATTGTACCATGGTAGAAGCCAGTTATATCCATTGTGTCTGTACCAGCTCTTCAGAGAGCAATTCCTTCAGTCCCATTCTGCTCCTTTCCTTTAGCTCTAAGAAGGCAGTGTACTGCAGCAACTGGTGATCAAGTGTCTCAAATGGGACTTGAACCTACATCCTTAATGACTAAGACGCAAGAGTGTTCCCATAGAACCGCAACTAATGTATCTTCAGTTTGATTCTGGGCTCCTGTTATGTCTCACGTGGCTATTCTGAAATGATCAGCATTACGTTAATCTATAAATTATTCTCTCTTTTTGTCCTTATTTGGTCACATTGATTTAATATAATTTTGTGCTGTCCATTTAACCCCAGCCAAGTCCACTAATCAGTCTATGTCCATATCTGGCACACCTCTAACTGTGTTGCAACCTTTACATGAATGAAATAAAAATTTTCCTTTTAAACTGGAGACACAGGATACCAGACACTGGAGTGTGACGCTGGAGACATGCTGCTTGACCCACTGAGTTTTTCCAGCAGTTTCCTTTTAAACTATTCATTGGCCGGATCTCTATAGCAAATATTACATTTATGCTTTGTAAAACTCTGGTTAGACTGCATCTGCATTCAATCTGATTCCCCATTACAGGAAGGATATGGAGGCTTTGGAGAGGGTGCAAAAGAGGTTTACCAGGATGCTGCCTGAATTAGAGGGCAGGTGCTATAAGGAGAAGTTGAACAAGTTATGGTTGTTTTCTCTGGAGCACCGGAGGCTGAGTGGGTGATAGAAGTTTATAAAATAATGAGATACAAATATAGACAGTTGGCATCTTTTTTCCCAGGATTGAAATGTCTGATACATTTAAGGTGTATGCATGCATTAAAGGTGAGAGGGGGAAAGTTCAAAGGAGATATGCAGAGCAAGTTTTTTTTACACAGAGTGTGGTGGGTGCCTGGAATGTACTGCCAGGGGTGGTAGTGGAGGCAGATACAACAGAGGTGTTTAAGAGGCTCTTAGACAGGCACAGGAATATGCATAGAATGGAGGGATATGGACCATGTGCAGGCAGAAGGGTCCTATACACAAAATAGTTAGGCATCATTAGCTTAATTAGTTCGGCATAACATCATGGGCTGAAGGGCCTGTTCCTGTGCTGTACTGTTCTATATTCTATTAGTTGTCACAATAAAAAGTGTACCTGACAAGAGTCTGTATCTTAATTTTTTGGCTTTAATAGTACACTGTTTGGAAGCAGATAACTTTGATTCTGTGGATTAAGAACAGGCTCTGCTTTGAACAGCTAGTGGAGCTAACTTAGCATACACCTGCCACTTGGATCGAATTTAGACCAGATGTATGTGTAAATCCTGGCAGATGGTACTGTATTCAGATTATCCCCAAATGAATGGAATACAATCTGGTATTAATGGGACCCATTTTTTTCACTAAGGGGTAAAAGACCATGTAATTATGGCTGATGAACAGCTAAGAAGCTATCATGTTCTTGTTTTGTAATCTGACTGGAGCTAACAGCATGGTGACTGGCGGAACTGTGAAACCCAGGTACAAAATGGCTCTGTTTGTGCACTGGATTTCAAGGGTAGTCTAGTGTATCAGCCCACTTTCCAAACTGTTTGAAAAGGAAAGGTTCCTTTAATGTCATGTCTGCAGTGGGATTGCCAACGCTCCACGTTGAGTTCCAGCCATTGCTTTGGCTTGGTTAGCACTTCTCCCACCTCTGAGTCAGAAAGTTATGCCATCAATCCCTGTCCAGAAGTGCTAGCACATGTTCCAGGATGACATTCCTGTGTGGTTCTGGGAATGCTGGACTATTGGTGCTACTATCCATTGGAAGTGATGCTAAAAGGAAGGTCCATCCACCTCCTCAGATGGCCATCAAAGACCCCCATGACACTATTTTGAAGATAATTCACCCCACTGTCCTAGTTAACATTTATCCCTTCAGCATTAGCACTCAAAGAATTTGTCATCTTTACATTGATGCTTGTGGGTGCCGTATAAATTAACCACTTTCTGTCCACATGGTAAGAAAAAATTAGTAAGGCTAAGAGGAAGGGGCCAGGTGGGTGGAACTAGAGAGTTGCTCTGGTGGAGAGCTGATGTGGGTGTGATGAGCCAGATGACCTCCTATCATGCTGTAACCATTCTATGATTATATATTTACAAAAGGATGTAGGTCTAAATTTCATGGCGTTAAATGTCAGTGTTTACATTCTGGGGTCTCCTCTCCCATGCTGCCAGTATGCACAATTATTCTCAACACTGGGTATACACTCATGACTGCATGGCCAGATTCTGCTCTAACTCCATCTACAAGTTTGCGGATGATACCACCATAGTGGGCCGTATCTCAAATAACGATGAGTCGGAGTACAGGAGGGAGATAGAGAGCTTAGTGACGTGGTGTCATGACAACCTTCCCCTCAATGTCAGCAAACCAAAAGAGCTGGTCATTGACTTCAGGAAGGGGGGCGGTGCACATGCACATGTCAACATCAATGGTGCTGAGGTCGAGAGGGCTTAGAGCTTCAAGATCCTGGGAGTGAACATCACCAATAGCCTGTCCTGGTCCAACCATGTAGACACCACGGCCAAGAAAGCTCACCAGAACCTCTGCTTGCTCAGGAGGCTAAAGAAATTTGGCATGTCCCCCTTAACACTCACCAACTTTTATCGATGCACCATAGAAAGCATCCTATCTGCATGCCTCATGGCTTGATATGGCAAGTGCTCTGCCCATGACCACAAGAAACTTCAGAGAGTTGTGGTACACTGCTCAGCACATCACAGAAGCCAGCCTCCCCTCCATGGACTCTGTCTATACTTCTCACTGCCTCAGTAAAGCAGCCAGCATAGTCAAAGACCCCACCCACCCAGGATATTCTCTCCTCTCCCCCCTCCCATCAGGCAGAAGATACAAAAGCCTGAAAGCACATACCAGCAGGCTCAAGGACAGCTTCTATCTGGCTGTTATAAGACTATTGAACAGTTCCCTAGTACAATAAGATGAACTCTTGACCTCAAAATCTACCACGTTTTGACTTTGCACCTTATTGTCTACCTGCACTGCACTTCCTCAGTAGCTGTGACACTTTACTCTGTATTCTGTAATTGTTTTTACCCTGTACTACCTCAATGCATGGTGTAATGAATTGATCTGTATGAACGGTATGCAAGAGAAGTTTTTCACTGTACCTCAGTACAAGTGACAGTAATAAACCAATTCCAATTCCCACCAGTGTGCTGAAGGGGTTTAGGGTTAATGGTAGATTAGAGGAAACATCAGTGCCCTCTCCTGACTAACCACAGGAGATCACTGGCCTATAATCACCTATTCATCCCCTCCAAAGTGAGAATGTAACGGAGATTACAAAGCAGGAAAAAGAGTAATCGAATTCATTCCCCCATATAAAGATAATCTGCTTCCTATATTTGTCTTTTAGGTGGCGATTAGTTGTGCAGGGCATGGAACTATTACCATTTCAAACACCCACTCTCAATATTAACCACTCCCAAGTCACCTTTGCCAAGACAGCATGGGGTGATGTCTCATGTACCCTGCCCCAAGAATACATCTCAGTCTCAGCCTCCAAATATGATACAATTGGGGAACTTTTTTTTCCCCCTTGTTTCCCATTCTAGTCATCCTGTGATGTCGCTGAGTAAGATGAACAGTTATTCATTTTTCTAATTAAGGACAGATTTATACTCCAGCCTGGTGTCCATGTGATCTGGGTTTAGACAGCTCAAAATCCTTCCAAATTGGAAAGGTCACTGCAAGTGACAAAAGAAATGTAGTTTCTGCACTAAACTGCAATAAATTTGTTACTTTTTTTTAAAGGAAAGGATAGAGGGTAAAATATGCCACTCGCTTGGAGATTATTGTTATGTTCACTGCCACCACACATTGTCTCTGAAGGATCTGAAGTGAGCTCAGCAGTGGCACATGAGAAGTCCCAAGGAGAAATCCGTAGCCTGATTCCCGTCACTGCTGAAATCAATGCTGAATAGCTTGAAAAGAATTGCACTAAAACTGCTATTTGGAAAGCCATTGATTTTTCTTTTATCTCAAGCTCTAGACGTTAGCAAACACTATTAATCCCCTGATATGAACTCCTTTGGACAATTACAACTGCCAATCCCAATAACTGTCAAGCCAGCTTCATCTGGGTTTTCAGGCTGGCTCTGAAAAATGTGGCTTTCAGGCCTGGTGTGCCAACCTGTGATAATGATATCAACAAGTGACTCTGTTTCCTAGGCAGTGTGTACAGATTGTTTTTGAAGTGTGATTATCTTCAGTATTCATTAAACTTGTATAAGCAAAACTGATCTGTAGTACTGAGTAAATAGCCAAAAGTTCTGTCTTTTTTATATAACAAATCTAATAATGTTATATTTTTTCACACCATTGAAACCTACAGAACAGAAGGAGGTGTGTCAAAGAGGTACCCATCCTAATTGCATTCCCACTCTTAGTCCATTGCCTTGCAGGTTATAAGACATGCTATTTTAAAATACATTGAGGGTTTCTACCTTCACTCTCTTTAGGGAGTAAGTTCTGGACTTTCACAACCAAATGAAAAAAATATCTTCTCATATTCCTTCCAATCTTTCTATCAACTTCTTTAAATCCAAGCCCTTGGTTACTGATCTTCCTCTTAAGAGAAATAAGTCCTTCCTGTCCACGCTATCTAGGTCTCTCATGAAGCTAAACACCTCAGTTAAATCTCCCTCAGCCTCCATTACAGGGAAACAAACAGTCCCGACATCTTGTAACTAACATTCTCCAGATATAATATTCTCCTTGTAAATCCCTTCTGTGCCTTCGTTTATGTATTGACTGGAACTGTATGGAGTATTCCAGTATAATCTAACTAACATTTTTAAACAGTTCCAACATGACTTCCTTGATCTTATATTTGACATTGCAGCCAATAGAGGAAACTTTCCCATTCGCCCTCTTAACCATCTTGCCAGGGTTTCCGGACATGTGGGCAGGCATTACAAAGTCCCTCTATTCTTTTTTACTTCTTCAGCATCCTATATGTTCCTTGTCTTTTTTGACCTCTCTAAATGCACTAACTTGTACTTCTGGATCGATTTCTATATACCATTTTACTGCCCAGTCAGTTCACTGTTCACTTATTGACGCTTTCTTCCTCAACATTATTAACAAGGCTTTTTTTAAAATCATCCACAAATTCCTTAATCATTAGAGACTATATTGTCCAAAATAGTATATAGTTCAAAAATAAGGGACCCAGCCCAGAGCCCTGCAGGGCCCATTGCAAGCAGCCTTTGGCACTAAAATTTCTGCCAATAAGTTGCCTTTGTCTCTTACTTAAAACTGTTCTGGATTTAACTTGACATTTTCCCTTGGATCCCATGGGATTTTACTTTTAGAGCTACAGCACAGAAACAGGCTCCTCGACCCATCACTCATACTGACCTTCAACCACCCATTTATAGTAACCCTACATTAGTTGTTGATTAGTCTGTCATGGGGAACCTTCTCAAAAGCCTTGCTAAGATACATGAAAAAAACATAAAATGCACTGCCGTCACCAAGTCATCTTGTTTGTCTTCTGCAAAAAAAGGAACCAAGTTAGTCAGACCGAATCTACCCTTACATAATTTCTGCTGGCTGCCCTTTTTTCTTCATATTTTAATATATCCCATTTCCTTTCTGGTTCATTGTTTCCCAGACAAGAACATAATCCAATAAGGTGCACTTAATGAGAAGCTGATACATGAGTGGTTTGCCCCCAGTCCATCTCCTGTTTCACAGTGGAGTTGCATTGTCTGACTTTGGATAAAATGCTTGTGGGAAATTATATCACAAAACAACACAGAAGCTGGACCGGGATGTCCTGCTTGGTGAAACAAGTGCTGGAATCTGGGATGAGAAACCCCAAAACAAAAGAAAAAACTTCTGTGGAGGGAACATTTCATTGGTAATAAACTGTGTGCTAAAGTGAGGAGGTCACTCACAACTTTGACTTCCTGTTGTTACTAATAAGTAAATTGAAATCCAGTCTATTTTTAGAATAAATTCCTGAAGTTTATTTAATGTTCTTGGTGTTTTATTCTGGTTGTTGATTGGAGTAGTTTGTTTGTAGGCAAAGGGACATCTGGCAAGTGGGAAGCTTTTAAAAGTGAGATATCAAGCGTTCAAGATCTGTATGTTCCTGTTAGAGTGAAGGGCATGGCTGGCAGGAGTACAGAACCCTGGATGACGAGGAATATTGAGGCTCTGTTCAGGAAAGAAGGAGGCATGGGTCAGGTATTGGCAGCTGGGATCAGGTGAATCCCGGGAGGAGTATAGGAGTATACTCAAGAAGGAAATCAAAGGCCAAAAAGGGGGTATGAGATAGCTTTGGCAGAGAAGATTAAAGAGAATCCGAAGAGAATTTATAAGTACATTATGGGAAAAAGAGTAACTAGGGAGAGAATAGGGCTTCTCAAAGACCAAAGTGGACATCCTTGTGTGGAGCCACAGGAGATGGGCGAGGTCCTCGACGATTATTTCTCCTCTGTTGTTATAGTAGAGAAAGACATGAAGACCTCAGACCTTGAGATAGGTCTCAGGGATAGTCTGCATTATGGCACAGGAGGTATTAGATGTCTTAAAACGTAGGAAGGTAGATAAATCTCCAGGGCCTGATCAGGTATATCCAAGAACACTGTGGTAAGCTAGAGAAGAAATTGTTGGAGCCTTGGCTGAGATATATGCATCATCATTAGGGAATGGTGAAATGCCGGAAGACTGGAGGGTGGCGACTGTTGTGGCTTTACTTAAGAAGGGCTGCAAAGAAAAACCTGGGAACTATAGACCAGTAAGCCTAACATGTGGTAAGTAAGTTACTAGAGGGGATTCTGAGGGATAAGATAAACAAGCATTTGGAAAGACAAGGGTTGATTAAGGATAGTCAGCATGGGAGTTTGTGTGTGGAAGATCATGTCTCTTGAATTTAATTGAGTTTTTTGAAGAAGTAACCAAGAAAGTCGATAATGGCAGGGCAGTAGGTATAGTCTGTATGGACTTCAGTAAGGCCTTTTATAAGGTTCCACGTGGTAGGTTGCTATGGAAAGTTAGATCGCATGGGATCCAGGGAGAATTAGCTAACTTGATACAGAATTGGCATGCTGGTAGGAAGCAGAGGGTGATGGTGGAAGGTTGTTTTGCGTACTGGAGGTCCGTGATTAGTGGTGTTCTCCCGGGCTCACTGCTGGGCCCATTGCTATTTGTCATCTGTATCAATGATACATTTGGATGAGAATGCACAAGGCATGGTAAGTAAGTTTGCAGATGACACTAAGATAGCTGGTGTCATTGACAGTGAAGATGGTTATCAGGATTTACAGAAAGATCTTGATCAGCTGGGTGATGGGCTGTGGAATGGCAAATGGAGTTTAATTCAGATAAGTGTGAGGTGTTATAGTTTGGGAGGACAAATGGAGGTAAGATTTTCACAGTGAACAGAGGGACCTAGAACTACAAATACATTGTTCCCTGAAAGTGGTGTTGCAGGTAGACAGGGTGGTGAAGAAGGCTTTTAGCACCCTGGCCTTCATCAGTCAGGCACTGAGTATAAAAGTTGGGATGTTATGTTGCATTTGTACAGGATATTGGTGAGGCTGCATTTGGTATATTGTGTTCAGTTTTGGTCACACTGCTATAGGAAGGATGCCATTTAGCGGGAAAGAGTGCCAAGGAGATTTATGAGGATGTTGCTGGGACTCAAAGGACTGAGTTATGGAGAGAGGTTGAGCAGGTTGGGACTTCTTTCATTGGAGCGTAGGAGAATGAGGGGTGATCTTCTAGAGGTGTATAAAATTATGAGGGGCATAGATAGGGTGAATGCGCACAGTCCTTTTCCCAGGGTTGGGGAATCATGAACCAGAGGGCGTAGGTTTAAGGTGAGAAGGGAGGGATTTAATAGGAACCTGAGGGACAAATTTTTCACCCAGGGAGTGGTCAGTGTATGGAATGAGCTGCCAGAGGAAGTGGTTGAGGCAGGTACCTTAACAACATTTAACAGGAACTTAGGCAGGTATGTGGATAGAAAAGGTTTAGAGGGATATGGGCCAAATGAGAGCAAATGAGACTAGTTTAGATGGAAATCTTGGTCAGCATGGACCATTTGGGCTGAAGGGTATGCTTCCGTGCTGTGTGACTCTGAGTCAGTGTCTGATTCCCCATACCACAGATGTGGATCTATTCTGGTAAACTATCGTCTTACCTTATAGCTCAGTATACAGAGCCGGAATTACTGTGGCAGTTTAGTCAGGACATTCCTTTGCTTGTCCTGTGCTCTTAATGAGGAATGGGCTTCAGCTCTCTTTGCATACACACTGCACAGCAGGACCACTACTTTGTCATAGGTATTGGTTTATTATTGTCATGTTTACCAAGATACAGTGAAAAACTCCTGTTTGCATGCCATCCAGGCAGATCAGCTGCTGTTTATCTGCTGCTTATCTGATGTCATGTGCCTGTGAGGCTGCTGCATTTAAGTTTTTCATTGCACCTGTGCCTACAGTACTTGTACAATGTTGCAGCTACAGAGAAAGTGCAGGGCAGGTAAACAAATAAAGTGACAGGGCCACAACACAGTAGATTGGGAGATCAAGAACTCATCTTTAGCAAATGAGAGGTCCATTCAAGAATCTGATAACAGCAGAACAGAAGCTGTCCTGGAGTCTGGTGGTACATACTTTCTTTTGTATCTTCTGCCCATTGGGAGAGGGGAGAATGACTGGGGTGGGAAGGGTACTTAATTATGTTGGCTGCTTTCCTGGGACAACGGGAAGTGTAGACGGAGTCAATGAAGGGGAGGCAGGTTTGCATGATGGACTGGGCTATGTACACAACTCTCTGCAATTTCATGCAGTCTTGGACAGAGCAGTTGCCATACCAAGCTGTGATGCATCGGATAGAAAGCTGTCTATGGTGCACCTGTAAAAATTGATAAGAGTCATCAGGTACATGCCAATTTTCCTTAGCCTTTTGAGGAAGTAGAGGCATTGGTGTGCTTGCTTAGCCCTATCATGCACGTGGTTGGACCAGGACAAATCGTTGGTGATATTTACACCTAGGAACTTGAAGATCTCAGCTATCTCCACCTCAGCACCATTGAAACATACAGGGGAGTTTACTGCACCCAGCTTCCTAAAGTCGATGACTACCTCCTTTGTTTTGCTAACATTGAGGGTAAGGTTGTTGTCTTGACACCATGCCACTAAGCTCCCTGTCTCTTTGCTGTACTCTGTCTCCTTGCTGTACTCTGTCTCGTCATTGTTTGAGATCTGGCCCAGTACGGTGGTCATCTGCAAATCTGTAAATGGAATTAGAGCAGAATTTGACCACATAGTCATGAGGGTATAGGGAGTATAGTAAGGGGCTGAGGACACAGCCTTGTGGAGCACCGGTGTTGAGGATGATTGTGGAGGTGGTGTTGTTGCCTATCCTTACTGATTGCGGTCTGTTGGTCAAAAGTCAAGTATCACGTTGCAGAGGGGATGCTGAGTCCCAGGTTTAGGAGTTTGGAGATGAGTTTGTTTTATAAGAAGGATATGGAAGCGTTGGAAAGGGTGCAGAGGAGATTTACCAGGATGCTGCCTGGTTTAGAGAGTATGCATTATGAGGGGAGACTAAGGGAGCTAGGGCTTTACTCTTTGGAGAGAAGGAGGATGAAAGGAGACATGATAGAGGTGTACAAAATATTAAGAGGAATAGATGGAGTAGACAGCCAGCGCCTCTTTCCCAGGGCACCAGTGCTCAATACAAGAGGGCATGGCTTTAAAGTAATTGATGGAAAGTTCAAGGGAGATATCAGAGGGAGGTTTTTTACCCAGAGAGTGGTTGGGGCATGGAATGCGCTGCCTGGGGTGGTGGTGGAGGCAGGTACATTGGTCAAATTCAAGAGATTGCTAGATAAGCATATGGAGGAATTTAAAATAGGGGGATATGTGGGAGGAAGGGGTTAGATAGTCTTAGGCAAGGTTTAAAGGTCAGCACAACATTGTGGGCTGAAGGGCCTGTATTGTGCTGTACTGTTCTATGGTTTGGAATTACGGTGTTGAAGGTGGAGCCATAGTCAATAAATAGGAGTCTGATGCAGGTGTCTTTGTTATCCAGATGTTCCAGAGATGAGTGTAGGGCCAGGAAGATGGCATCTACCATGGACCTGTTACGGTGGTAGGTGAATTGCAATGGGTTGAGGTTGTTTTCAGCATTTCCCAGCTGTGGCCCAATGAATGATGAAGTTAAAATGTTGAAAGGACTGGACTAAGTAGATGTGGTCAAGCTGTTTCCCTTGGTGGGTGAGTCCAGGACCAGAGGGCACAATCTTAGAATTAGATACAGGTTTAAAATAGAGATGAGGAGAAATTTTCATTAGCCAGAGGGTGGTGAATTTGTGGAATTCCTTGCCACGTACAGCAGTGGAGGCCAGATCATTGGAGGCGTTTAAGGAAGCGATAGATAGATATCTAAATATTCGGGGTATCAAGGGATATGGGGATAAGGCTGGAAATTGGGGTTAGGTTTGTTTTTTGCCCCCGCCCCCCCCCCCCCCAATTTCTCATTTCTTTTTCTTTTTTCCTTTTCTTTGGAGCAGATTCGATGGGCCGAATGGCCTACTTCTGCTCCCTTGTCTTGTGATCTTGTGATCTTTCAGCCCACCCCATCCCCACCCAAGATAAAAGTGTCTCTATTTCTAATATACTTTGGAGGTTCTGAGTAAATGCAAAACAACCACAAGAACCTGCCCTTGTTGATGCACTGCAGCCCTTTATGACAAAGAAAAATAAAGGACCAGATTTCTATTGTGCCTTCCATAACCTTGAGACATCCCAATATATCCAATAATATACTTTTGGAGTGTAATCATTTGAAATAAATTACAGCAAGTTTGGACAGAACAACCTCACAGAAATTGCAATATGATAGTGACCCAAAAATCAGTTCCACTATTGTTTGTTGGAGGATAATTATTGACTAGGACTCTGGAGATAACTCCTGCCCTTTCTCAAAATAGTGTTATGACATCTTTTACATCAAGCCAAGACTACAAAAAAGGACTCAATTTATTACCTCACCTGAAAGGTAGCACCTCCAACAACATGGGGTAAATAAAATAGGAATAGTGTAGGATTAGCATGAATGGGTGATTGAAGGTTGGCACGGCTCAATGGGCTGAAGGGCCTGTTTCCATGCCATTGCACTCTATGAGTCATAGAGTCACAGAGTAATACAGCACAGAAACAGACCCTTCGGCCCAACTTGTCCATGCTCCCTCAGTGCACCACCGGAGTGTCAGTCATGACTATTGTGGATGAGTCTCTGAATTGAGACTAGAACCAGGAACTGTCTGGCTCAGACAAGAACACACTGCAGAGACCTAACCCTGTCTGCTGGCTCATCAGATTTTGCACTCCCTGACTGGACATGTTACTTAGTTCAAACCTTTCAAGTGCCAAGTACTAATTCACACAAAGGGAAAGTGAGTACTTGTCCCTTTTGAAGCTAAGTTTTTTTGGAAAACACAGGTTTTATTTTTCTTGAAATATCTGCAACTGCACTTTAATCTAACTGCCATGAATAAATGCAAAATAACATTGGCATACTAAGAATAGGGTATGTTCCCATCCGCTACAACAATCCCCTTGAGTGCATCTTTCATTAATAAGCTGTCTACCAGCAAGCTTTCTGCCAACCCAACCTTGAGCTTAGAGCGACTGTTCTTTCTACTCGGGGAAGCACTCAGAACACTACCTGGTGAATTTCCTATCATAATCGGATTTGACATACCCTTCCCTAACCCAATCATCTCTTCCCACCCCTCGCACCACTACCCTACGATGACTCCGAAGTAATGCACAACAGCAATCAACACCAACCTTTGTTTCTGAGATTTCAGGAATGGATGCTGATCTCCCAAGTACCTTATTAGATTGTTAAGATGCACCAAGGGGTAGTGTTCTATCTTGTGACGTGTGATTAATTTGAAGGGAAATTGAGGTCATTTGTCAGAAATGTTCTGAATTCATGCAAATGTGGTCTATTTCTGGTTTGCAGTTCAACTCACTGCATATTGTTACAATTGAACAATCAGGAATTTCGATTACTAGACAACACATGTCCACTGTTGCTTGAGCAGGAAAAACAAAAGAGTGAATTCCAGTTTGGGCATGTGTTGGCTGCATCTATTTTGCCTAACAAGGATTTGAAGCTTCAGTGTGTATTTCTGCTGATAACAAAGCTGATTGGCTACTGCTGTCCTTGTCTGTACTTACATCTGTGCTTTAACATCATAATTGCACCCCCTTTGTTCTCAGGCTTGCGTGGTGCCATTGCATTTGCCCTGGCAATCCGAGACACCGACTCCAAACCCAAGCAGATGATGTTCACCACCACCCTGATGATCGTGTTCTTCACCGTCTGGGTGTTCGGCGGGGGAACCACTCAAATGTTGACATGGCTTCGCATCAGGTCAGTAACCAACTCAGCCTTTTTCAGATTAGGCAAATCCTGAATGAGTCAGTCCATTAGTTCTGAAAACTTTTAGGAACTAATCAACATAATTTTTCTGAAGTTTCAGGGAGCAGACTTTCTAAATTTCACAATGCCACTGACATAATTAATGTCAATAGGAGTTCTGGAGTATGTGGTTGATTAAACTGTGGACCCCATTGCAACACTGTACCCTGTACACAAATTTGATGGTGATGTGGCTGAGATGTACTCCCTTTCCTCAAAGGCATTAGACAATTAACTAATCATAAACTGGACTTATTGTTGCTCCAAGCCAGCCATACAACAGAAGACTGATGTTAAGTAGGCAATCAAACAACTACTCTGCCAGGTTTGCCATGTTGAATATATGGAGTTAGAGCAATCATTTTAAGCATGGAGAAACCTACCATCCATTTGAGCACCTCTAGTGGGCAACTACTCAACTTGAAAGTCATCTTTGGGCACAAAGCCTTATCAAGAACAGCCAAGAATTTCTCTCTTGACAATCTCAAGTGGCCTGAAGTTTCCACTGATGTTGAACAATGCCAAGCATGTTCCAAGCACAAGAGCTCTGCCTCCGCACTCTGATCCCATGTAATTAAAGAGATTTGCTACTGGAAAGGTATGCGCTCTCCTTGAACATCCTGATCAGATCTGTTCTGATCACTGATAGTCGCTCTGTAGGGCCATCCAGAGACATATCTGCAGTCAGTGCCAAGTTTGCAATATGTTATGAAAACTGAGGGAAACAAAGCATAATCCTTCTTAATTGTGTTAGAACACTATTTGGAGAAAGTGATAGGTGGGAGGAGTGACTGTAAACAAATAATAATCTCATTATATTCTATGTGACACAATGGACAATGAGAACAAAACTTGAATGTATTATTGAATCTGAACTCTGGAGGGAGATAGTTGTTTGTCTGTTGTCACTGCCATTCACCCTGGATGTCTTTGTAATAAAGGCCATTGGGTTTATATAGGGCTAATCGATGCAGCATTGTTAGTGCAGCATTACCAACTTTCAATGCAAAGACATTGGAGAACATTAAAAGAAAAGTTGTTTAGTGATCATAGAATCAGAACTAGGCCATTTAGATCATTAGACCGGCAATGAAGCCTTTTATTCTAATACCATTCACCTCCTTGCTTCCCAGGAATGTTTGTTTCCCATTTTTGAAACAAAATAAAGGGCTCCCTTTAAAAGTAATTAGTTATGACAGGACTCTCCAAGTTCTAATCATCCCTTGTGCAAATAAATTTTATCTAACTTCCACTTCAAATTCTTCTTGTGATTAGAAATAAAAAGTTGCCTCTTATTGCTGTTTCTCTAAGCACTGGAAACTACAACCTAGAAAGAAAATATTCAGACTAACTGGTCTATGCTGTCAGTTGAACTCCATGTGAGGGGGTGACCACTTGTTTCCATTGTCACACTTTAAACAAACATCTTACCCTTTCTTTAAAGTTGGTGTGGTCACTTTCAACCATTAACTCAAACCATTGATTCCACTGCCTCACAACCATCTCAATGAAAACAACATTCTGTGCTCCAAATGTCTTACTTTTGATCACAACAGTGTCCCTTTATGCTAAATTCCTTAATTCTTTATGGAAATTGGGTCCAAACTTGATCAGGCAAATCGCAATTCATTGCCAACAAAAGTTTCTCAGGAATTCCATGAATATGTGCTGAAACTTAAAATGTGCATAAAGCAAATACATTTCAATAAGGTGAGATAAATTATCTTATAACATCCAAAGTCTCTGGGCATTGGTTTACTGGTCTGAGAATGAGTGAAATTGTAGGAGGTTCATCTTCTGTGGCCAAAGGATCAGAGCTCGGATAAGTAGCAGTGTATGGTTTGGCAGAAGGAACTCTGGAACACACCAATAATCAAGGAAATTTGTGAGATCCTGGGTGCAATCCTCTTTATAGGCAAATTTCATCAGAGAAATCAAACTACAGCTTTTGTGCCATGGCTGCTTTGGAAACAAGGAGGAAATTTGCAGCCAATCTATCCGTGGTGATCTCCATAACTCCTCATTTCATTAAAAAAGCCCACTTGTAACTTGGAGACACAAGAGACTGCAGATGCTGGAATCTGAAGCAACAAACAATCTGCTGACAGGACTCAGCGGTTGGAAAGGAATGTCCTGATGCAGGGTTTTGACCCAAAACGTCGACAATTCCTTTTGTCCCCCAGATGCTGCTTGGCCCACTGAGTTCCTCCAGCAGATTGTTGCTCCACTTGTAATTTAGCTGGTTTATAAATACAAATTTCAAGTGCCAGTGTAGCTCAGGAACTGCTTGTGTGACACATTAAATGTACAATAGCAACTTCACATTGGAACATTTCATTGGCTATAAATCCTGTTGGGGTTTTGAAAGATGCTATATTAAAACAAGTCTTTCTTTTACATGTTAGATTGTAGGATTGATGAGCATTGACTGCTGGTTTGCTGGCATATGAGTTCAATAAGGAGATTAAGTAAGAATATAATGAGAGATATGCTTGAAGACAGTGATGTCAGAAACAGAGTTATGTAAGGAATTGTTGGCGACAGCAGGGGCAATTATGAGATTTGAAGCAGAGGGAGGAGGTGACATAACTCGTACCAAGACTGTTCAAGCAGTGAAGTTCCTTAATCTCCCTTAGTGCCTCCACCAATGGAATAAATGTATCTTTTGATTGTCTGTAGTTTCCTGCACCAAATCACTGTACTTCTGAAGCTTTGGGCACATTGATTACATACAGTGCCTAATTTTATTAAAATTGGTAAGTATTTTTAATTCCATAAAAGCATAAACAGGATAAGAACAATAACTGCAAGCAGAATTATTATACAACAGTTGCACAGTTCCTCTGCCATTGCATTTGCCTTTTGGCTCTGGGAGAACTGTTATGTTAACTGCAAACTTGGCCTCTCCTTTTAAGATTGCTACACAGCTGCTCTGCACAGAACTGCTCTAAATAGGTGCAAGTGAAGGTCGATTACAGCCTAATAACTATTGTAGGAAGTTTCTCCAGATTGCCATCTCCTTTGGTTCCTTACTTGGGAAGATGCCAGGTTTTCTCAATGTCAGAAATACAAGTAGGAAATGATTAGCTTTATTTCTCTTTGTGTTTATGTTTTTGAATCATGTTCAATTATGATTCATTGTTGCTTTATATAATATATTGACATTTGAAATGCGATCGATACCCTCAAAAGTTTTTTTTTAATGTTGGTCTACAAAATGGTGTATTATTTGTCCGAAAAACAGCAAACCTCCTTGTAGTAAATTAATCCTATTTTAGTCCATTGAAGTTTAGCACCATTATATAAAACAGATTCTGCCTATCAGATGACACAGAGCTACATTGTTAAGAGTTTTGATGCTCATTAGCACAATAACCAACTTTTGGATGAGTCATTAATCTCACCTGCCATCCCAGGAGGCAGAAGATATTCCACAGTACTCTATGAAGAATAGCAAAAGAGTTCTCCCCAATATCCTGGCCAGTATTTTTCCTTGGCCAGTGGTAATTATCTTTCTTTTACTTTTGTTCACACTGATAAAATTGACTAATCTCACCAGATTTTTTGAATTTGTAACAAGCATAATAGGTAAGGGGAACCAGTGGATATGGTTTATTTGGACTTTCAGAGCCTTTTGAGAAAGTGCCACACAAAAGGTCATGGAACAAGGGCATGAACATGTGAGATTGGGGGTAATGTACTACCCTGACTGAGGATTGGGTGGATGGACAAAAAGTAGGAATAAGCAGTGGATTCCATTCATTGGGAGATACAAAAGGTCATGACCTTCATTACACACCAACTCCAGAGAAATGCAGGGAGCAACGCCAACCACAAAATATGGCCTTTATTCTTGTGGGGCTTGACAAGGTAGATGATAATGAATCTACCTGAGAGGGCTGTGGAAGCTTAGTTTTTGAGTATATTCAAGACAGATATTGCTTGTTTCTTGGATGTTGGGGGGAAATAAGGATTATGGGGTTAGCACAAGAGAAAGGAAATGAGGTGAAAGATCTTAATAAATGGCAGAGCAGGCAGGAGAAGCAGATTGGCTTACTCCTGTTTCTATTTCTTATGTTCTTATGTCACTTGCAAGTCAGCCCCCTCTGCAGAAATATGATTTTTTTCTTCATTGACTGTAGGGTATATTCATTCCATCTATTAGCTCTCCAGTAATGGCTCGTCCTGACTGAAACCTGAATCACAGAAGTCATCTTTCTAAATATTAGGGCAGTGGTTAAGTAACTGGACTAACAGCCAGAGTTCTGGTTCATTGATGCAGAAACCTGAGTTCATTTTAATTTCCACCATGGAAGCTGGGGAACTTAAATTCAAGCAATTAAATAAAGTTGGGAATTACTAAAAAAAAGCCTGTCAAGCACAAAACAGTAAGCACAAAACAGCTGCATTGCAGCAAAACCCTACTTGCTTCACTCATATCCTTGAGAGGAAGAAATCTGTTATTCTACAGTCAGACCTATCTCCTCTTCTTCTTGGCCTGTCCTCAGGATTGAGAGGCTCATATTCCAGCTCTATAGATTCTGACATGACCGATGAGGCCAATGGAGGACCCTTGCAGATTTTGCCACAGATGAGGCCAGAGGTGCTTGATAGAAATATCAGTTGTATTCCATCCTTGTTGGTACTTATGGTCTCGATCCAATTGATCAATCAGCCTTATCGAAACACAAGAGATTCTGCAGATACTGGAATCCTTATCAATAGCAGTTTTAATTGTCAGACTTCTCGGGGGTCTTCTCTACTACTAAGATTAACATAGCAACATATTTTCTCTCTGCACTGTTTTATTCTCAGCTGAGGTGATAACTTGGGTATTACAATTTGCTTTGGCACCTGTGAGCTAAAATGGAAATTGTTTGGTATGGGGTTCCAGAGCTTATCATTGACAGTCAACTGTAGCAAAAGGAAACTACGTCAGTGAAAGTTATCTCATTTTAATTATAAATGATCCTTTTAACAAACACAGTTAAATTTAACACTGCAAAGAATTTGTGTTAGATTGTAATGGAATCAATGGATTAATAAAGAAAACCTGAAGTGTGAAATACAGATTATGATATCAGCTTGGAACTAGAGATGATGTTGCTATTCTAGGATGCTGTCTGGATTAGAGGGCATGTGCTACAAGGAGAGGTTGGACAAACTTGGGGTGTTTTCTGTGCAGCGGCGGAAGCTGAGGGGAGACCTGATAAGGGTTACAACATTATGAGAAGCATAGAAAGAGTAGACAGCCTCCCAAAGTCAAAACGTCTAATACTAGAGGACATGCATTTAAGGTGAGAAGGGGCAAGTTCAAAGGATGTGCGCAGGGCATGCTTTTTCACACAGAGAGTGGTAGGTGCCTGGAATGCGTTGCAAGGGGTGATAGTGGAGGCAAATACGATAAAGGCGTTTAAGAGGCTCTTAGGTAGGCACATGAATATGCGAAGAATGGAGGAATATGGACATGGTGTAGGCAGAATGGGTTAGTTTAGTTGGGCGTTTAACTACTAGTTTAATTAGTTCAGTATCATGGGCCAAAGGGCCTATTCCTGTGCTGTACTGTTCTTTGTTCTATTCACAGAGACTAGTTTCAAGTTGCAAATACTACTGTTTAAAAAAAAGACAAACAGTACATTTTTAATAAAACATGCAGCAATAACCTCCCCCCTTTAGGCAGCATTCAACTCCCCATCGTTAGCAGCCTTGCCATCTCCTTTTATGCAACATGATCATTATTTATATGCAGCAATCAACTACCGTTTCATGCAGCATTCCCCTCTCCTTTATGCAGCATCCCTTTCCATTGTGATAGTGACATCTTTTATGTAGTATGCCCCCTCCCTCTTAGGCACCACTCAACCCTCTGTCTTAATCAGTCTGTACTTCCCTTTTAAGCAGCATTCCCATCTCCTTTTATTGCAACATTCCCTTTTGCATTCCCATAGTATTTCCATTTTGTTCATGCAGCCTTCCTCTCTCCTTTGAAGCAGCATTTCTTTCTCCCTTTTATGCAGCACTCTTTTTGTGAAGCATTCACTCTCCGTTTATGCAGCATTTCCCTTACCATTTATGTCACATTTACGTGTACTTTATGCAGCATTCTTAAATTCTCCTAACTCCTTTTATGAAACATTCCATACCCTTGTGCAACATTCTCCTCAGTTTCATGTAGGATTCCCCTTCCCATTCATGTAGTATTCCCTCTCCCCTTTTAAACACCATTCATTCTCCTTTTATGCAGCATTTTGAATTTTTGCAGCAGCAGCTCCTTCCCCTTAACATGGCATTCCCTGTCCCCTTTACAGTAATCCCCACTCCTTTCACATAACATTCCCCTTGCCTTCTATGCAGCATTCCCCTCCTTTATCTAAAATTCCTCTCTTTTTAGACAACATTGAGCTTCCCTTTTATAAAGCATTCTCTATCCAAACCACACCCGTTTAGAGAGTATCCCCCTCTCCCATTTATGCACCATTCCCTGCCTCCTTGTGCACCATTCCCTGCCTCCTTGTGCACCATTCCCTCTCCCTTTATGCACCATTCCCTGCCTCCTTGTGCACCATTCCCTGCCTCCTTGTGCACCATTCCCTGCCTCCTTGTGCACTGTTCCCTCTCCCTTTATGCACCATTCCTTCTCCCTTTATGCACCATTCCCTCTCCCTTTATGCAGCATTCCCTGCCTCCTTGTGCACCGTTCCTTCTCCCTTTATGCAGCATTCCCTCCTACTTTAGGCACTATTTCCTCTCTTCCTTATGTAGTATTCCCCTCTCCCTTTATGCAGACTTTTTCTTTCTCTTTACATAGCATTCCCCTGCCTTTTCACACTGCATTTCTCTCTACTTATATATAGCATTCCATTGTCCTTTTATGCAGTTTCCCTCTACTCTTATATGCAGCATTCATCCCTACTTTTATCCAGCAAACCCCTCTCTTATTCACATTCTCTTCCCTTTTCATGCAGCTTTCCCACCTCCTTTCCTGCTGTTCGTTTTGCCTGGAAGTATTTGGATTTTGCTAACCCTGAAAGTATTGGATCTTTTTTATAATCCTCAATTTTCTAAAGTATTTTCTGTGTTTATAAAGAGCTTTGATCATAATAACATTAATTGCACCTTAATGGGACAAGCGATGAAATCGGTGCAGATTTGTACATGCTTAACTCAGCACTGACCAGATTTGGTTACGTTAAACACCAATTACAGTATTTCTCCAGTGGTGAGCAATACCCTATAAGTGGTCTCCTCCAGACCTTGTAGACATTGGGATTACTGTGATGGAGAGAGAGAATGAGGTAGTGGGGGTGGTTTGGGCCTACCTGCCTGTAGTGATCTGACATTTATCATAGTATCCCGTCAATTTTCATAGCTCTGCGTATTTTCTCCAGTGTTAATCGTGCCTGCTTCTGCCCCTTTCTCATCAATTCCTCCCATGATCCATCCTCTTGTCACTTTGCACTTGATGTTTTTCCTCAGCTTCCTTTTCTCCAGTCACTCGCCATCACCTTCATCTTGTCATAAAAACAATGTCCAAGTCCTGTCCTGCTCATCTGTCACCTTCCCTGCCAGATCTTCGTTGTTCTCTTCCCTGAATGACTGCATATGAATGACTTGCCTTTTTACTCAATTCAGTTTTTACAAATATACATCAAATTAAAGCATCAAATGAAAACATTGCCATCCTCGTCCAGAATGCACTCCAGCCCCTGCGGCATCCACCAGTCCCAGAAGACCTGCAAAGAGCTAGTGGACTCTGTGTGCTCTCTCTCCAGGAACACCCAGGCTCTGACGTGTCCTCGATGACCCACTGCCTGGGCCTGTAATGGCCACCTTGGCCAGCCCCGGTAGCAGATTGACCAAGAGGACTCCTGACTGACCGCCCCCCTCCACACTGGGTGCTCACCTGCAGCCGACTTTTGAAAGCTGATCCAGAGTAACTTCCGTCCCACATTTTTTAGCATCGTGTTTCCACCATCCTATCAGTCCCTGCTTCCATTCACCATTGATGGTAGTTGTTTCAATTGCTTTCGCCTCTGCACGTCCAAACTCTCCCCAAACCATACACCCTCCTCCTATTTTGAAAATCTTCACCATACCCACCTTTTTCTCCAAGCTTTCTTTTAACTCCATCCATGGGAGGCTTTGCTCGTTAGTAGTTGGTTCTCTGAAGTACCAGACACAAACTTGGTGCAAGTGGAGCTGCCATCTGATGTGGTAAATGCGGGCTCACTCTTAAGTTTTAAGTATAAATTGGATAGATACGTGGACAGGAGACATCTGGAGGGTTATGGACTGGGTGCAGGTAAATGGGACTAGCGGAATTAAGTTTCGGCACAGACTAGAAGGGCTGAATGGCCTGTTTTCTGTGCTGTAGTGTTCTATGGTTCTATGCTTGGAGCTCCAGTGAGGTGGAGAGGACTATCCTTTCCACCCGCAGTGAGCTGAATGTCCCCTCAAAATATCTTTTTATTTCAAAATGAAATACAAAAACAGTGCATGGCCTTCTTTAATTTATAGTCATTTGGTCTACACATTCATAGTGTTTTTGGTTCTATATATTTATGGTGTGAGCACCTTCTGTGTACAGAGCACCATTGCCATCTATGTGGACCCGTATGGCCAATACAAAATGTTAAGTGTTTAAGAAGTTCTTATACAGGACCCAGTCCAGTTGCAGAAAGACCTTAGACCGCAGTACTTCCCCACAAAGCCTTTGCATTGGCTGCCTCAAGCTTGAGTGCATCCCTTAGCATTTTCTCCTGTAGCCTGGAATATGCCAGTCAGCAGCATTACCTGACAGACATCTCATTGTTTAAGTTCAAGTTACTTTATTGTCATTCATCCATGCTATAAAGACACATGGCGGAACAAAATGTCGTTTCCCCCAGACTCACACAACAGAGGGCATACATAGAACAGAAGACATACAATAAACACAAACAAAAATCAAAAAATCAAAAAAAAATAGTGCAAGTACTAATAGTGCAAAAAAACGGTATATACAAAATACAAATTTAGTGCAGAGTTAATGCAAAACCAAGTTGGACAAGAGAAATACAAGCTCAGTGTGTTGTACCCATTGTATAATCATGTTCAGCAGCAGCCAAAGTTCTTATACGCCGTTGTGCAAACCAGAGCTTTTGACGCGGCATTGTACTGGAAGACCAACAAGTTTCGGGCAGACCAAAGTGTGTCTTTCATTGAGTTGATGATCTTCCAGTAGCACTTGATGTCTGTCTCAGTATGGGATCCTTGGGTACAGCCTGTAGATCAGAGAGTCCTTGGCAACACGGCTACTCAGGATGAACCTTGACAAAGGCACCCAGGGGAATTGATAAGTAATTTTTGCAAAAATTACTGAAGCCTCCAGGTTAGATACCAACTCTCATTCAATATCCCACCTTTTAGTCACTATTCGTCACTCCTTATACAACATTCCACATTGCTTCTCTTTTTATGGAGTTTTGTCTTTGCAATTATGAAAATGTTCTCTGCTCCTATGCTGCATTCATCATCCTTTTTAGGAGCACTTTGCTTCCATTTTTCATTCGGTATTCCTTCCTTTATTAAGGTTTTGTTTTTATGCAATATCCTTTTTTTCATAGCTACAGGAGTATCATTTTTCTCTAAGGATCAGAGCAACATCACCATCTATAGGCTTTGCCAAATGCCCCATTATGTCCGGTTAGATAACATCAAGTATTCCACAGTTATCAAGTTTCTTCTGTATCTTTTGCTCTATAAAGACATGTTGCGATCTCAGTTGATTTTCTAAATGGGCAAAAACCCAGCATACCAACCACCCCAGTTCAATTGGTAATGAAAAAACATTGACCGGTAAATGAAATTCAAAGAAATTGCAGATGCTGGAATTCTGAAACAAAACCAAGAAATATTGGAAGTACTCAGCAGGTCAGGCAGCATCTGCACAAAGAGAAACAGAGTTAAACTTTTAGGTCCGACATCCTTTATCAGAACTGAGGAAGAGAGAAAACAAGCTTTTAGTTGAGGAAGGCAGGGATGGGATAACCACTGATATGGTGAGGTCAGGATTGCTGTGGTGATAAGCTGTTAACAAAGCTATCTTCCCTTTGACCTGAAATGTTAACTCTTTTTCACTTTCCAGAGATACTGCCTGACCTGCTGAGTGCTTCCAGCATTTTCTGTTTTTATAATCCAGATTAAGTCTAAAATACCTCACATACCATTAATTCCACTAAAATTGCAGCCTTTCCCTTTTCTTGCCTCTTTATATTACTGGCTACATTTCAAGGAGGAGTTAATTGTTTTTAAAGCCTTTAATGACATCCTGAAAAGAGTTGAATAAGGTGCTTCATGAATGCATGTCTTTCTGTCTCTCTTTCTCTCTCTTTCAAATTGCTAAGCACGTCCACTTTCTCTGTGTCCTGTATGCACTCCATTGCATGTTGTCCCGCAGTGCTGCCAAGCTGGCTTGTGCTGGAAGTGGAATGGAACACTGATGCATGAAATGGTTCTGAGCATTATTGAGCTTGACTGTGGCGAATGTCATGCTGTTTCCATCCACTCTTATGTTTGACCTTATCACTTTCTCCATAGTGTCCTGTTTGCAAAATTTAGAAAACCTTTTGGGTTCCCCAGTGGTGATGACCCTCTGCAGGGGGAATCACATGATTCATCATTTTTATTTATAATTCTTTACTATGCTGACATCTGCCCTTTAAGAAATATTACTTATTAGATGGTTATGTGGATGGACCTGGATTTATGAGCAGCTCTTCAATTATCTGCACTGCATTCATTTTAACCTTTTGCTGTTCTGTGTTTGACAGGAAGCCTTTTGTTTTCCAACTTCTATTAGTGTTAAGACGCAGTGTTTACAGCAAAACCAACTTTGACCAATGTAACGGATGAACTTTGTGGCAGAAACAAATCACAAGTCAATTTAATGGTGGTGTTCAAACACAAAATTCATTATCTGAAAATAATGGGCTCATTCTTTTCCACCTTATATTGAGAGCTGTTTCAATTAACCTCAGTGATCAATTATGGTGTGTCGCAAAGAGCAAGACAAGCCAAGAGCATATGTTCAAGAAAGAGGGCTTGATTCCTGGGTCACTTCACAGCTTTCACTGTTTGCCTTGAGAAACGCCACATTTCAGATGCAAAATACCGCAGGTGCTAAAATAAAGTAAAAGCAGAAAATGATGGAAACTCAGCAAGTCAGATGGCATTCGTGAAGAGATAAACAGAGTTACTCACTGAAGATTTCTGGAGTATGGACCTCCATTACAAATCATGGAATGAAGCCTGTTTCTAGTGAGTTCTTCCGTAGGTCCAATAAGCTGCCAATATAATAGAACTGGGTAACAGTCACGTCATAATGAAGCACTGCTATGTGTGGAAATTTTCAACCACTGATCATCTGTTCTTCATCTCTAGTCAATGTCCGAAATAAAAACAAAATTTAAACAAATCTTGGAAATTTGGGGATAAATGGGACCCTGCCATTAATCAGCAAATCATTCCAGTCCTGATGGTTCCATAATGATTTTTAATTGCATCTGGTCATTTTTTATGTTCATTTAGTAACAATTCAATCCATCTGTTGTTTAGCAATTTCCAGCCTCCCGTGTGAATCCATCTTCAGCTCCCTCACGTAGCTTTTTCCCAAATAGGGTTGCTCAACAATTATTTCTTAAGGATGGCAGTAAGTGTTCATTGCATGAATGCCCGCACCATTCACAGGCAGAATATTATCCATGACTGGTTTAATGTGGCATGAAGATTGTTTTTAATTTCTTTCAACCTAGAAAGAGCTTTTCATTAAAAGAACCAGTCTTGAAATGAACTAAGAAAGTACCATTACCTGTGGAAATGACTGCACTTGTTTATTTGTGAAATAGCATGGTTCTGCCAGTGTGATCTAAGGATAGACAGGTGACTTGGCATTGTCATTTTGTTTCGGAAAATCCATCTCCTACAGCTCAGTGCATTCAAGATGAGTTACTGAATTGCTTCTTTTAGTTTTGATGATGTGGCCATTGCCAAGATCATACAGTATATTATGTGGTGCTACACATAGCAATATAAGTCACTTTTTAAAAAATTAAGTGGTTATTATAATGAGGAATGGCTAACCTGTTCTTGTTTTGTCTTTTATTAGTGTTCTTTTGATCCAGTTTGATACTGCTTAGATTTATGCTGGGTTTGATTCAACCTTGGTACCGACTTTCTTTCACTGTCTGTACTTAATCTTCCCTCCTCCTTGTGACAGCTCTGGCACATTTTCCTTCATTTACATTTACTGGCCTGGGACTGGCCAACCGTGTCTTATGAAGTTGCATGGGGTTCTGTGACCGCTTTGTTTAGCTGGCCTGCTTAACAAGCATAGTCTCATTGTGAATAACAAACAATTCAAAAAGCCACAACAGATTCAGAGATTTCCTTCTATTCTAATCTGGCTAACCTAAATACTTCCAGATACATTAACTATTTACTGCTGTACATACAGCAAGAAATAACATTAAAACTAAACCAAAAATTGGTATTTTATTTTAAGCAGGGGTATTTGTTACACAGGGAAGTGTAAAATAATAGCACTTAATTTTACATTTTGACATGTACACATCCTTACAAAATTCTGGAAAGAACAGGTAAATTTTGTGCAAATGCTTCTTTTAAATTACTGACAACATAAAGTACTGAAAACACGTAGGAGTATAAACAGTAGGTAAAAGGTATGGTAGCATGGTGGTTAATTTGCTCACATAGTATGCAGGTGTTTGTTTTTTTTAAATCAATAGTGAATTGTGGATAATTTAAATTCCATAACTCTGGACCAAAAAGCTGGCATCAGTAATGGTTAATGTAAAATGTTGGACAAAAACACAATCAGGTTCACAATATTCTTTAGGGAAGGAAACCTGTCTTCCTTAGTCAGTCTGGTCTTTATGTGACTCTTGATCCTGACATGGTTGACTCTTAACTACTGTTTGAAATGACAGCAAGACTCTCAGCTGTAGATGCCATTAGGGTTGGCAGTAAATAGCCTTGCTGCTCACATTCGCATGCACTAAACAATTAAAACAAACTGTGAGGAGATAAGTACAGGGGAAGGTCATTGACCTGAAATATTAACCTTGTTTCTCACTCAACGGACACTCCTTGACCAGCTGAGTATTTCCAGAACTCTCAGCTTTGTTCTCAAATATCCAGCTTCTAAAGTTTTATTTTGATTATTTTAAGTTCTTTTTTAATAGTTAATAAAGTAACTAATTTTAATGCAAAAAACAAACTGCTGTTGGAAATCAGTGAGTCAGGCAGCATCTATAGAGGGAAGTGGACAATTGATGTTTCGGGTTAAGACCCATCATCTGGCCTCAGGTGACACGCACTACAACCACTGTGCACCCGTGGTGGAGGGATGAGTATTTAGGATGGTGAATGGGCTATGGATCATGTAGGCTGCTTTGTCCTGAATGTTTTTTGCATTAAAATGAGATATTTTATTAACTATTAAAAGAAGAACTTAAAATAATCAAAATAAAACTTTAGAAGCTGGATATTTGAAAACAAAGCTGAGAGTTCTGGAAATGTTGTTAAGCTTCTTAAGTGTTAGAGCTGCAGTCATCCAGCAAGTAGAAGAAATCCATCACACTCCTGTCCTGTGCTTTCTAAATGTTAGAGAGGCGTTGGGGTGTCAGGAAGTAAATCACTCACTGTAGGATACCCCTGACCTGTTCTAATAGCCACAGTACTTAAGTAGGTTGTCCACCTTGGCTTTTGTCAAGGGTGACTCCCCAGGATGTTGATAGTGGGCGACTTAGATGGTTAGAGGTTTAGGTGGTTAGACTCTCTTATTGGTGATAGTTTTTGTCTGGTGCTTTTGTCATGTCTCAGTGTTATCTAAGTCTTGCCATCTGCAGTAATGGTATTGGTATTGGTTTATTATTGTCACTTGTACTGAGGTATAGTGAAAAACTTCTCTTGCATACCGTTCATACAGATCAATTCATTACATGGTGCATTGAGGTAGTACAGGGTAAAAACAATTACAGAATACAGAGTAAAGTGTCACAGCTACTGAGGAAATGCAGTGCAGGTAGACAATAAGGGGCAAGGTCATAACCAGGTAGATTGTGAGGTCAAGAGTCCATCTTATCGTACTAGGGAACCATTCAGTATTATAACAGCGGGATAGAATTTGTCCTTGAGCCTGATGGTATTTGCCCTCAGGCTCTTGTTTCTTCTGGGAGAGGGGAGAAGAGGGAATGACTTGGGTGGGTGCAGTCTAATTATGCTGGCTGCTTCACCAAGGGAGCAAGAGGTGTAGACAGAGTCCATGGAGGGGAGGCTGGTTTCTGTGATGTGCTGGGCTGTGTCCACAACTCTCTGCAGTTTTTTGCGGTCCCGGGCAGAGCGGTTGCCATACTAAGCCATGATGCATCCAGATAGGATGCTTTCTATGGTGCATCAATAAAAATTGGTGAATGTCAAAGGGGACACCAAATTTCTTTAGCCTCCTGAGGAAGTAGAGGCAGTATTGAGCTTTCTTGCCCATGGCCTCTATGTGGTTAGAGCAGGACAGGCTATTGGTGATGTTCACTCCTAGAAACTTGAAGCTCTCAACCCTCTCGACCTCAGCACAATTGGTGTAGAAAGGTGTATGTACACCACCCCCTTTCCTGAAGTCAATGACCAGCTCTTTTGTTTTGCTGACATCGAGGGAAAGATTGTTGTCATGACACCATGTCACTAAGCTCTTTATGTCCTTCCTGTACTCCAACTCATTGTTATTTGAGATATGGCAGATGGAGTTGGAGCAGAATCTGGCCACGCAGCCATGAGTGGAGTAGAGTAGAGGGCTGAGGACGCAGCTTTGTGGGGCACCAGTGTTGAGAATAATCGTGCTGGAGGTGTTGCTGCCTATCTTCACTGATTGCGGTCTGTTGGTCAGAAAGTCAAGGATCCAGTTACAGTGGGAGATGTTGAGTCCCATGTCTTGGAGTTTGGAGATGAGTTTGCTTGGAATTATAGTATTGAAGGCAGAGCTGTAGTCAATAAGCAATAGTCTAACGTAGGTGTCATTACTGACCAGATGCTCCAGAGATGAGCGTAGTGCCAGGGAGATGGCGTCCGCTATAGACCTTTTTCAGCGGTAGACGAACTGCTGTGCGTCAAGGTTTTCTGGGAGGCTGGAGTTAATGTGTGCCATGACCAGCCTTTCGAAGCACTTCACGATGGTGGATGTCAGAGCCACTGGTCAGTAGTCATTGAGGCACGTTACCTTGTTTTTCTTTGGTGCCGGGATGATAGTGGTCTTCTTAAAACAGGTGGGAACCTGAGATTGAAGCAGGGAGAGGTTAAATATGTCTGCAAATACCCCTGCCAGCTGATCAACACAATATCTGAGGACATGGCCAGGGACACCATCCGGGCCAGATGCTTTCCTCGTGTTCACTCTCTGGAAGACTGATCTTACATCTTCAAAAGTGACCACGGTTCAGTTGCATTGGAGGCTGTCAGGGTGGGTGGTGACAAGTCAATACTTTCATTTGCTGTGGAGTTGCAAATGGAATTACACTCTTGCATATCATTTGCACAGATCCCACAAAGGGGTAAACTATCCTTAACAGTTACAGTATTTCTTGTTCCATATAGTAAAATAAACTACAGGCTTTCTTCCCTGAATTTTAGCTTTTCTTTACTCAACTCACTGTCTTTAATCTGTTGAAGGTCCCCTCTTCCCATTTTCTCTCTGTCTTATATCTTGACTCTCCCCTCCAATGCATCAGTCTATTTCAGGAGCCTGGAGAGGTCTTTTAGATGGAATGCAATAGATTCTACAAGTGGTTGCGAAAGCAAGACCTCCCTCATTAATTAAAACGGAAGTGTTGGAAATGTTCAGCAGGCCAAGCAGCATCTGCGGAGAAAGGAAACTGGACTTAGCGTTTTAGGCGGATGACATTTCATAATGAGTGGGAAAAGTTGGGAGATAAGAAAACATTTTTGGTTGCAGGGAATAGGTGGAACAGAGAAAAGAACAGAAAAGAGGTAGAATGGAAGGCTATCAGAGGAGTATTAAATGAGGAGACGAGATTCAAAGGAAAAGAATGATATAATGGGACAAGTAAAGAAGAAAATGATGAGGCTAGAGGTGGCATCAGTGTGAGTAGTGGAATTATTACCTGAAACTGTTGAATTCAGTGTTGATGTGCCGACTTGAATAATGAGGTGCTGTTCCTCAAGCTACAATGGAACAGTGTAGGAGATTGAAATAGAAAGGTCAAAGTAGGAGTGGAACAGAGAATTAAATCTACTCCCTCTTCATCCCAGGGGTTAAAAAATAAAGTTCTTGCTCAGAGGAGAGCAATTAATGGTCATAAAAACTGAATTACTGAATTAATTTTATGTAGTCTAATAATTTATGTTAATGATATTCCTACTTTGTTGTAGGTGAGTGGGGTTCTTTGAGGAATGTTCTACAGGGTGAATCATGCAGGCAGCAGAGCTCTAATCACCACTGAACTTCATTTATAAATTTGGCTGGGCTCCACGTTCACAGTTTTCAAGGTATATGTGCCAGCTTGCACCCTGTAGCAGGCTGAAAACAAAAAGGTTCAAGACGATCATTCATTAACCATGCAGCTGTTGGTTTTCATGACCAAGCTGCCAAGCTTCAACACAAATGCAATTAAAATTCAGTTTCATAATGAACTCCATGAAACATAACAGCTTAGATCCAACTCCCCGCTAACCTTGTTTCTCACATAGTTTTAACAGCCATAAAATTGTGGTAACACTAGTGCATCTCAGATAATTGGAAAAAGTCTTTCAATTATTTGTCAATTTTCACATCCCAAAGCTTGATTCAACCAAGGACTTTTTTTGAAGTATTGTCACAATAGTAATATTTGGGTGCTGAATGTTTGAATTGGCCGCATTGAATCCTGCGCCAAATATTTAATATCATTGAATCAAACAAACTGAGCAGAAGGTGAGGAGTACAGTAGGCAGACAGATCAGTACAGCCCATTTTGTGTGCTCACCCAGATGAATTTCTATCCCACAGTATTTTATGATTTTGAGTCATAGAATCATATAGTACAGAAATGGGCCCTTCAGCCCACCACTGGTAATTACCAGTTGAAATGGTAATTATTTTTGCGACCTTTGTTGCCAGTGGACAAAGCTCCCCATCATCTGCACAGACGTTAAAATTAACCCTTCATTTTATCTTGCAAGATGGACTAGTCTCTGACATGTCCACCCCCTGTGCTATGAGTGAGCTTGCCTCTATCACATTCTCAGCACTAACATAATGTTTACCTGCAACCCTCAACCCTTGGGAGAACAAAGGCAGCTAGTACCTAGGAATGCCAGTTTCAAGTTCCCCACCATCCTGACTTGGTAATATTGCTGTCACTTCATTACCACTGGGTCAAGATCCTGGAAATTCTGACCCAGCAGCACAGTGCAGGCACCTTCACACGGACTGCAGTGGTTCAAAAAGGGACTCACCGCCATTTTCCTGGAATAAACAGGGGTAGGCACTGAATTTTGACCTTACCAGCAACATCTTTATCCTATCAATGAAGATATCTCGGTGAAATAACTCTAACTAAGCGGGCAGTGGAGAAGGAGGACTTGAGGTGTCAAGGCTCAAACAAAGTGCACAGCGAAGGAGAAGGTGCCACAGGAGCAGGGGGAACTGAACAAGATGTAACTACGTGATCAGGAGCATTCTACTATTGTGACTAGAACAAGTAGTGGAAGGGGACACTGGCTGTCCATGCAGTCTTCCCAGGGAGCTCATGGATGGCTTAGCATCTTGCCTATAAGGTGTGAAGAGAATAGTAATAACTGAGACCTTAGGAGGACATCAAGTTGGACAGGAAAGGAAGAAACAGCATTGAGTCTGTGAAGCAGGGAGGTTCAAAAGCATAAGAGAAAGAAGCAGGAGTAGGCTGGTCAGTTCCTTATGCCTACACTGCTATTCAATATAATCTTTTACCAGAATCATGATCCTGCATGAACCCCATTTTCTTTGATTCCTTTAAGATGAAAAATTTATTGATCTCTGTCCTGGATATACAATGACTTCTCCTCCACAGCATGCTTGGATAAACTCTTCCAAAGGTTCACTATCCATTAGCTGAAGACATTTTTTCCCCTGATTGGCTTGACTTCTTACTTTGAGGCAATCATCCCTCATTCTCGACACAACAGCAGGACAAACTTCAGCCCTGCCTTTGGCTGAGGGGACTAAATGTCTCATTTCTGTTTCAAGTTCAAGTTTATTGTTGTCATAGGCATAGATACACAGAGTATAAATGCCATGAAAATTAGCTTTTTGCTGCAGCAGCACAGTACAAGATATGGACAAACATCAAGTCACATACATTATATATAATGTACATGTGTGCAAAACAAACAACAAAATAAACAGTAACACAAGTGCAAGATTGAGAGAGAAAAAAATATATAGTTTGATTTATATAGTTTACTGATGATATTAAACTATATGGCTTTGTGAGTACAGGGACAAATGTAAAGAGGCTTCAGGAAGAAGCTGAGTGAGTGGGTGAGAACATGGCAAATGGAACATAATGTGGAAAGGGGGACAAACAGCTGTTATTCTCAGCTAAGAACTTCTTAACGTTGTTTCTTTGTAGAGAGCAACAAATGCCTGCTCCTTAGTGAATTTAAGTCCTGCCAATGACTAGTTTCTGCAGACAAAATGATTGGTCAGATGACAGGGAAATGTAAACTGAGAGACGGAGGGTTTATTCCAACGTTGTAACCTTCTGCTGGAAAATGTAAAACCAGCCATACACTACCAAAAATTATGGAATCCCCAAATATAGAACATGGTTTGAATGCAAAGAGCAAGCTCTGCAGTGCAAGTTGTCAGCGCTCCAGCAGAGGGTAGCGAGGAATTAATTTGATGTTTTATCAAACTGACCGCAGAGTGTCTGCTAACCAGAATTTTCCCATTCCAAGCACAATGGACTCTTGTCATTACCAAGTCTGTTGCTGCAAAACTCTTTGTGACGAGAAGCCTCAGCATGCAGAAGCCTCACTCTTGTTTGTGAGGGAATTGAAAACACAACGTGATGATCTGTGATAATTCTGCACTTGCCATGCTCACTGCCACTCACATCTTGGCTCTGAGTCTGACAGCCGGTAAGTTGAAATCTCCCCCTTTTACTGGGAGATATTTAATTCCTTTTGGTAACTGTGGCAGTCCTGTCTAGGTAAATCATACAGTGAACTCTCATGCACTAGAAGAACCCCTTTGAAGAAGTTGTTTGGTTCACTCCACTCCATTCATAGAGTCATAGATGAAAACAGGCTGGCCCACTGACTGTCAAGCACCCATTTTTACTTTAAGCCTACCCAATCTGTTTTGTTCTCCACACACTCCCATCTACTTCCCCCAGATTCTACCACTCACCAACACAGTAGGGACAATTGACAGCAGTTGAGTAACCTACCAACCCTTGTATCTCTGCAATTTCCTCCCCTTCAAATGTTTATCCAGTTCCCTTTACAAAGATTACTGTCAGAGTTACTTCCACCACACTTTCAGGCAGTGGATTCCCAATCCCACTGACACTTTACATCGAAACATTTCTCCTCATCCCCTCTCCTGCCCTACTGCCACTGACATTAAATCTGTGTCCTGTAGTCACTTGCCAGTGCAAACAGTTTCTCATTATTTAAAAAATAAAAAGGGTTAGGATAGGATTAGTGTCAAAATGGATGCTTGATGGTCAGCATGGGCTTGATGTGCTGAAGGGCCAGTTTCCGTGGTGTATCTCTATGATTCTATTTACTGAATCACATCCTGTGCTTACACATGTTTTTTGGACGATTTCTGGAGTCTAATTGCAGTCCAAAGTATTAAAATGGTAGCTGAAGTGTAATTGTACAGGGGAGAGAACAAAGAGGATTTGGGTATTTACCGTGATGCTCAGACTAGATTGCAAACCCTTTATTAGTCTAGCTTATATTATAGTCAAAATAAACTCAAAATAGGTTGGCATTAAAGTAGCAGCTCTTGTTCTGTTCAAAGCTTATTTTCACAGTTGTTTGAGTCACCAAGCAATTTTTTGAAGCTGTTTTTGAGGTTGGTATGTGTGTGATGAGTAGTCAAGAGAAGGACATAATGACATGTTTAGTGAAGCGGTAATACCATCATTCCGCAAATCTGGCACTGCAAGCATTCTCATTTTATTGTCTATTTTTTCTAATGCTAATGAATATTTCAAAATCTCACACTAAATTAGTTTGCCCTGCAACACACGGTGACGTACCACATCATGATGTCAGGGCAATGGTGCGCTTTCTCAGAGGGCTGAAACTTCGCTGAGAGCAAACTCATCTCAAGTTGATAGCAGCTCTAAGCAAGACATGGGCAATGAAAAATGTTCTGATAATTCAGCTTAAATGAAATAAGTCCTAGGAGAAGCAGACGTCATTGTCAAGATCATTAATTCATTTTCCTTGTGAGGGTGACAGTGAGCTGCCTTCCTAAACTGCAGTCAACACAGTAATGCTCTTCCTATAATGTTATTATGGAGGGAGTTCCTGGATCTCGACTCATAAACAGTGAAAGAATGGTGATAATTTGCAGTGTGGCTCGGAGGGAAACTTGCAGATGGTGTTCCCATGCACCAGCTGTTCTTGGAGACACAAGAGACCGCAGATGATGGAATCTGGAGCAACAGGCAAGATCAGTAAAGTCTATGATGCTGCCTGACCCATTGAGTTCCTCGAGCATCTTGTTTGTTGCTCCAGATTCCAGCACCTGCGGTTTCCTGTGTCTCCATTTTGCTGCTCCACTATGAAGTATACCCACTTTGAAGAAGTTTCCTCCCGCAGATGCTGCCTGAGCCACTGAGTTCCTCCAGCATCTTGTTTGTTGCTCCAGCTGTTCTTGTCCTTCTTGATGGTAAAGATATTCCTTGCACACACTTCTTACTGAACCAGAGTTAGTATATTGACTTGAAGTTAATGACAGAATGAGGGATGTATCGTGCCAGGAGGTGAAAAATAGCAATATCATCCAATTCTGTTACTGATAAAAACCCACAACATCTCAGAGATGCTCAGTTTTGAATCTATAACAGCACCTGCAATAATGGAGAAAGTCCTCTGAGTGAAATCATGACTCCATCTCCACAAATACAGTGTACGGCTCACTCCAACAATTGTTTTCAAGGGGAGATTTATCTACAACAGGTAGACTGAGAATAAGATCGGGTAGATCTATCGCTTATATCGATTTTCTTAACATCTACTTAGACTGGCAGCTATATCCTTCAGTCCTTTGGTCAGTGGTGGTGCTACTAGGTCACTCTTAATGATGAACATTGAAGCCCTCCATTCAGAGTGCATTCTGTTCCCCTGCTACTTTCAGTGCTTTTCCCAAATGTTAAAAGGGAAACTATTTCATCAGCTGAGGGAGGATAGTACATGGTAATCAGGAAGAGGTTTCCTTCCCCACATCTAAATCAGATGCCTTGAAACTTGGTGGATATTTGTTTCAAAGACTTCCACTGTCACCTTGGGTAGTCTTCAATCAAGTCTCATGTCTCCAGATGTTAGGTCTCTGGATTACCTTTTGTTCCAGTGATTTGGAATAACTAAGTTACTAGTGCACTCCAGAGACAAAGGAATATTCAAATGCATAGTTGAGCAACTGGGGTCACTTATGACCATCAGTAAACAAGATGGGAATCCACTATTATTCATACCAGCTTCCAGATGATGTAATTAACTGAAATTTAATTCTGCGGCTGCTCTGGTGGATTTGAACTCATGTCTCCAGATGTTAGGTCTCTGGATCATTAATCTAGTAATTTGCTGCCATTTCAACTGAATTTGATAGATATCAAGGGGCAGGCAGACCCCCACCCTAATAACAGCATATTTTTGACGCAATTTCTTTCCAGAATTTGTTCACAATGCAGTAATGCTTTGTATCTGTTTGGAGTGTGTTTATGTTGCCCAGTGCTTTTAGTCGAGCAGCTGAATTAAAAAGGTTAGAACATGCAGAGATTCCGGGGTATTGAAACGTTATTGTATCTATAATAAAAGTAGGTTTATAATTTGGATAGGATTTTAAGACCATAGCATTCCCTTGGTGATCAGTGACAATCCCAGGGTAGATGTGCATTTTCTCCTGCCTTTGCCTGTTTGGGATGATTAAATGGGAACAGCAATTAGATAAGGATCTCTTTGTGTCTTAATTCCATTTGTCGATCTTGATTACTTGTTTCCTACATCTTTAAATTTTTATCAAAGCCTAATCAAATGAATGCTTATTGTTCATACCTCTTGCCTTTACCTTTGCAAAGAAAGGTTGACACAGAAGTTATCAGATTTGCCTGGTATGTAATAAAGTGCACTGGGAGTTGGCACACTTTTGCCAGCAACACCACATCAATCATGTGTAAGTAACAGGGAAGGTATCTTGCAGACACCACCCCCCCCCCCCCCCCCACGCACACAATAATATCATATTCTGTCACACTTTCCAGAATTTGTGTTCCATGCAGTTTCATTTTGTCTGTTTTGTCCAGTGTTTCTAGTTGTGCGTCAGACCATTGTGTTGAACAGCTCAATGAAAGAGGTTGGACACTTGCGCAATTTCCAGTGTATTGAGAAACAAAACGCTGTTTGCAGCTTTAGCTCTATGCTGGAGGTCACAATGGGAGCTCTGTAGACTCACTTCAGTTTGACCCACTTCATCCCAAATAAAGCTTAGCAGACAGATACTGCAATCAGATGGACTGATGCTTTCAATTATCATTTGCCATCTGATTCGGATCTGACAGTGGTGTTTTCTGCTGTGTGCAGTACACTCCAGGCCACCAAAGCTTATTGGTTCCCCAGTATCCATTCTGCAGTCTACCCACCCCCCCAACAAATCTCCCCCACCCCCAGCATCCCTCTTACCCTCTTACTTAACTGTATTCTATAGATAGTTGGCTCCTATTCCCAGCCAGTTTTTATTTTACATTCTTCACTCGAGCACTGCTAGTGCTAAAGATACCTCAAAAGATGAGAATTAACAACTTTACAAATGTATTGCTGAGTTAATGAGATTTTTCCGAAGGGTAATAGTTCCAGTTTGACAGATGATAGGAGAATATTTATTTTATTTCATAGGAATTTTAGTCCGTTTACAGAAAATAGTTTTGAAAAAACATTTCTACACATTGACAGATTAGACCATAAGACATAGGAACAGAATTAGGGGTTTCGGCCCATCAAGTCTGCTCTGCCATTCAATCATGGCTGATTTATTTTTCCCTCTCAACCCCATTCTCCTGCCTTCTACCCGTAACCTTTGACACCCTTACTAATCCAGAACCTATCAACCTCAGCTTTAAATATACCCAGTGACTTGGCTTCCACAATTGTCTGTTGCAGTGAATCCCACAGGTTCACCACCCTCTGGCTAAAGAAATTCCTCCTCGTCTCTGTTCTAAGGGGATGTCCTTCTATTCTGAGACCATGCGCTCTGGTCCTAGACTCTCCCACTCCTGGAAACATCCTCTCCACATCCACACTATCGAAGCCTTTCAATATTCAGTAGGTTTCAATGAGATCCCCCCTCATCCTTCTAAACTCCAGCAAGTACAGGCCTAGAGCCATCAAACACTCCTCGTATGTTAACCCTTTCGTTCCCAGAATCATTCTTGTAAACCTCCTCTGGACCCTCTCCAACGGCAGCATATCCTTCCTTAGATATGGGGCCCAAAACTGCTCACAGTACTCCAAATGTGGTCTGACCAATGCCTTATAAAGCCTCATCATTACATCCTTGCTTTTATATTCTAGTCCTCTTCAAATGAAGGCCAGCATTGCATTTGCCTTCCTTACTACTGACTCATCCTGAAAGTTAACCTTTAGGGAATCCTGCACTGGGACTCCCAAGTCCCTTTGCGCTTCTGATTTCTGAATTCGCTTCCCTGGGGATTTGGGGCTAGCACCCTCCTTCAGCTAAAATGATGAGCAATTTCATGAAAGGGCCCCACCTGCCCTCTCAGATAACAATACAGAATCTCAGGGCACAATTTGAACAAGTTCCCTTGTGTCCTGGACAATAGTCAACTAATCACCAAAACAATAATTGGTCACTGTCATGTTCTTGTAATCAGGAAGAGGTTCCCTTGCCCACTTTTGATCAGATGCCATCAAATTTAATGGATTTTGGTGTTAATGTTAAGACTCCCAGAATCAGACTGTGCAGTGTGTCATTGTTTATTCTTATTATTCTTTGATTTAGTGATGTTATTTAGCTAACTTACTAGGGTGTTTCAGAAGCCATTTAATACTCAACCACATTGCTGAGTAGCTAGAGTTACATATGAATGTGCCATTCACTAATAGTTATGTTTCCTTCACTACAACAGTAACCACATTTTCACAAGATCACAAGATCACAAGATAAGGGAGCAGAAGCAGGCCATTCGGCCCATCGAGTCTGCTCCAAGGAAAAGGGAAAAAGAAATGGGGTGGGAAAAAAAGAGAGAGAAAAAAAAAAAAAAAAACTATTCTAATCCCATTTGCCAGCCTTATCCCCATATCCCTTGATACCCTGACTATTTAGATATCTGTCTATCTCCTCCTTGAACACCCCCACTGATCTGGCCTCCACTGCTGTGCGTGGCAAGGAGTTCCACAATTTCACCACCCTCTGGGTAAAGAAACTTCTCCTCATCTCTGTCTTGAAACTGTACCCTCTAATTCTAAGATTGTGCCCTCTGGTCCTGGACACGCCCACCAAGGGAAACAGCCTAGCCACATCTACTCTATCCTTACCTGTCAACATTTTAAATGTCGCTACGAGGTCCCCTCTCATCCTTCTGTACTCCAGCGAGTACAGTCCAAGAGCCGACAAACGCTCATCGTACTTAAGCCCTTTCATTCCTGGAATCATTCTCGTAAATCTCCTCTGAACCCTCTCCAACGTCAGCACATCCTTCCTAAGATGCGGGGCCCAAAACTGCGCACAGTATTCCAAATGAGGCCTCACTAGCGCCCCGTAGAGCCTCATCAACACTTCCTTACTTTTATACACTATACCTCTCGAGATGAATGCCAACATAGCATTCGCTTTCTTAACCACCGATCCAACCTGGTGGTTAACTTTTAAGGTATCTTGTATAAGTACCCCCAAGTCCCTTTGTACTACCGCACTATCAATCTTCTCTCCTTCTAGATAATAATCTACCCGCTTATTTCTACTTCCAAAGTGTACAACTGCACATTTCTCAACATTGAATCTCATCTGCCATTTTCTTGCCCATTCTCCTAAACTGTCTAGGTCCCTCTGCATTCTTTCTATTTCCTCTATGCTCCCTACTCCTCCACTTATCTTGGTGTCATCCGCAAACTTAGCCACACAACCATTTATTCCATCATCCAAATCATTGATGTACAAGGTAAAAAGGAGAGGCCCCAACACCGACCCTTGCGGCACACCACTAGTAACCGGTAACCAACCAGAACGAGATCCTTTTATTTCCACCCTTTGCTTCCTGCCAACCAGCCAATTCTCCACCCATTTTGCTACCCTGCCCATAATTCCATGACCTCTCATCTTATTAATCAGTCTCTTGTGAGGCACCTTATCAAAGGCCTTTTGAAAGTCTAAATACACAACATCTACCGCCTCTCCCTTATCCACCCTACCTGTGATTTCTTCAAAAAACTCCAATAGGTTGGTCAGACAGGACCTCCCCTTCACAAAACCATGTTGACTAGGTCCTATCTTGCCTTGCGCCTCTAGGTATTCGGTAACCTCCTCCTTGAGGTTCTTCATTGATTGTAGAGTGCTTTGGGATGTCCTGAGGTTCTGCAAGTTGTTATATAAATGCAGTACCTTGGTATTTGTAATGTAGAATTCTCTGACTCTATTGATGGTTTTTGAATCCTTTTGAAGCATTTGAATCAGAGTTTATGCATTGGATTCCAGTGTACAGTTTAATACCACAGGTTTGACTGAGTTAGTAAGATGAATGTGGCAGCTCTAAGCAGTGATGGAATAAAAGTGAAGCCTTGGTAACCAAAGTTAGTTAAAAAAAAAGTCCACTGAGTAGGCGTATGGGTTCAATGGGCAACCCAGTAAGGAAAGTAGTAAGGTAGCCCTGGTATGTCTTTGCTAATACTGATTATCACTGCTTCAACTGGACAGTCTGTTCCCTGGAGCTCAATTTAAAATAAGTATTTTATTTTCTGCCATATTGAACTGACAGCTTTTAATTGCTTTACTTAACCTTAGATAAGGTTAAAAACAATACTTTGAATTAAAATCAATTTTTAAAAAAAGACTTCTAACACCTTTATTATAGCCAGTGCAGTACACTTCAATTGTATTCATTTTGGTAATGCGGCCAATTTGTTATCGTGCTGTTATTTGAGGGTACGGCAGAATAATGATCAAGTTACTGATGACAATTCACTGTGGATCCGCTGACTGGGGTTCATATCCCACTGTGGTAAAAGGGAATTTCAATTCAAATAATTAAATAAAATCTGGATTTTAAAACAAATGCTCGTCAGACTAATTGTAAAATAGTAAACTACTGGATGATTGTGAAAGCCCATTTGGTTCACTCGTGTCCTTGCCTGGTCAAGCTTTTTTGTAACTCCAGACACAGCGTAGTGGTTTCCAGTGAGATCCACATTACAAGAACACTTTTTTAAAAATTGCCAAGGAGCTGCTTTGTTCTCTCTCCATGGGCCTCCATAAGAGATTTTACATTCACTTGAAGAGGTAGCCAGGAATTCAGAAGACAGCACCTTCAACAGGTGTAGCAGTCCATCAGTTGTACATTGGAATCTCAGCCTGGAGCTTCCGGAGCAGAGCTTAAACTTCCAGCATTCTGCCTTTGAGGTGAGAGCCTGATCTTATCTGGTTTCCTCCCACATTCCAAAGACGTATGGGTTAGGAGGTTGTGGGCATGCTGGGTTGGTGCCGGAAGCATGGCGACACTTGCAGGCTGCCCCCAGCATACTCTACGCAAAGATGCATTTCACTGTGTGTTTCAATGTACATGTGACTCATAAAGATCTTACCTTAAATTTAAAAAAATCAGGAAACATCTACAGGGAATTATAGGCAAAATAGTGCAGATGCTGAAATAAAAACAGAAAATTCTGGAATGCAGCAGGTCAGACGTTGGGTGATCATCCTGAAACGTAAACACATTTTTAAAAAATCTCACCACAGCTGTTGAGAATTTCTACCATTTGCCGGCTTAATTACTGGATAAAACAATTTTGGGAGACTTTAGAAAGACAGCAGCTTTCCAATGAGAAGTTTGTTTCAGTGAATCAAATTGCTCACCTTTCTGGGTACCACAGTACCCTGTGTAGTGTACAGTAGTGTAGCAGTTAGCATAATGCTATTACAGCACCAGCAACCCGGGTTCAATTCCCGCCACTGTCTGTAAGGAGTTTGTACGTTCTCCATGTCTGCGTGCATTTCCTCTGGGTGCTCCTGTTTCCTCCCATATTCCAAAGACGTACGGGTTAGGAAGTTGTGGGCATGCTATGTTGGCGGTGGAAGTGTGGTGTCACTTGCGGGCTGCCCCCAGAACATTCTACGCAAAGATGCATTTCACTGTGTGTTTCGATGTACATGTGACTAGTAAAGAAATCTTACCTTAGTGGAGAATTGCGTCTGTTTGGAGCTGATGGCAGATTCTTGTTTGAATTCTCAAATGAATACTAACAATTTAGAAGTCACTGTGTGAAAGGATGATGGAGCAGATTTAACGGTAGCTTTCTAAAAGGAGTTAACATATAGAAGAAAAAAAGATTCAGGGTTGTGGGATCAAGGAACAGGACTAAGTTGCTTGTTGTTACCAAATCTCAGCATGAGTCTGATAGATTGAATATCCTCCTCTTGTACCATAACAACCCTTTGGCTCTGTTTTGTGATTCGTCTTCCCCTTCGGAGCAATAAGAATGTAGCACTGTTTGCAGACTCAGAAATTGCAATTGGCCAGTGCTTATAAACCACAGTGTCCCATTGTAGAGCTGCAGTGTCAGAAGAAATTAATGGTCAAAAATTAAGAGCGTGTCAAAGCTGAGAAAAATTCTTTATCTTCATTTATGTGTGAATGTTTAAGAACAGTTTTTTTTAAAGCAATAAAGGGAGATGATTGATTGAGTGTAAACTAGCAAGAAATATAATGACCAGACACTAAAAGCTTTAAAAGTATATACAAGGGAAGAGAGTGACTAAAGTAAACAGTAGTCCCTTAGGAGATGAATTAATAATGAGAAATAAGGAAATGGCAGAAACATTGAACAAAGATTTTATATCTGCCTTCAGGTAGAAGACGCTATAAGCATCCTGATAATTGATAGATCAGGACAAAAAGGAGGTACATAAAGCAATTACTATCACACAGAAACAAGTACTAAGCAAATCAATAGAGCTAAAGGTTTCTCTGGACCTGATGGCCTCATCCTTGAGTTTTAAAAGAGATGGAGGGTACACTGTTAACATCTTCCTAGATTTTGGAAATATTCCAGTAGATTGGAAAACTGCAGATGTAAAGCCCCTTTTCAAGAAAGGAGGGAGAAAGAAAGCAGAAAACTATAGGCCATTTCGACAAATTCCTGACATTGGGAAAATACTGAAATCCACTGTAAAAGAACTAGTGGCCAGATTTATAGAAGATCATAATGCATTCAAGCAGAGTCAAGGTAATTTTGTTTGACATGTGTTCTTTGAAGATGTAATAAGCAGGGTGAGTAAAGGGGAACTTGTAGATATGTATTGATTTCTGGGATGAAAAGGTTGTCTTATGAGAGAAGGTTGAGCACCTGGAAAACAGTGTACAGTTTTTTCTAAAGCAGAGACATGGCAGATGGAGTTTAATCTGGACAACTGTGAGGTGCTGCATTTTGGGAGGTCAATTGCAAGAGCAAAGTGTACAGTAAATGGCAGGAACCTTAGGAGTATTGATGTACAGAGGTATCTTGGGGTGCAAGTCCATAGCTCCCTGAAGATGGAAACACAAGTGGATAGGGTAATAAAGAAGCCATATGACATGCTAGCCTTCATCGGCAAGGGCACTGAGTATAAAAGTCATGTATAAAACTTGAGTTAGGTCCCCTTTGGAATATTATATGCAGTTCTGGTCACCACACAATAGAACGGATATGAAGGCTTTGGAGAGGGTGCAGAAGAGGTTTACTAGGATATAGCCTGGATTGGACTGTATTGGCTATTAGGAGATGTTAGACAAACTTGGATTGATTTCCTTGGAGCATCAAAGGCTGAGGAGTGACCTGATAAAAGTATATAAAATTATGAGAGGAATAGATAGAGTTTTTTTTCCCCAGGTTGGAACTGTCAAATACTCGAGGCATAGGTTTAAGGTGAGAAGGGGAAAGTTTAAAGGAGAGGTGCAAGGCAAGTTTTTTATGCAGAGGGTGGTGGGTGCCTGGAACACACAGCCAGTGGGGCTGGCTGATGTGGGGAGAGGGGAGAAGGGGGAGTGGTGGAAGCAGAAATGATAACAACATTTAAGAGACATTTAGACAGACACATGAACAGGCAGTGAATAGAGGGATACGGACCATGTGCAGGCAGTTGAGATTAGTTTGGATTGTCATCATGGTTTGCGCACACATGGTAGGCCCAAGGGCCTGTTCCTGCCCTGTACTATTCTAGGTTATGTATTCAGCTCCAGCCAGTATGCCATTGGCTTTCTTAATTACTTGCTGTACCTGCCTGCTAACACTTTGTGTTCAATGCACAGGAACACTGAGGCCCCTCTGTACTCCACTCATCTGCACTCTCTTTAGACCATTAGTTCATTGTAGCCAATGAATCTGGAAATCTGAAGTAAAGCAGAAAGTGCTGGAAGCACTCAGCAGATCAGGCAGCTTATGTGGAAGGTATAATAGAGTTAACATTTCAAGTCTGAGACCCTTCTTCAGAACTGGGAAAATGAGAAAACAAGTTAATTTTTAGTTGCAGAGAAGGTGGCAGGAGGAGTGGACAACATAAAGGAGCATCTGTGATAGGGTGAGACCAGATCAAATGGGTTAACGATTGCAGTTGGATAGTGACCGTGCTTCTTTGTCTGTATTTACACGTTGCTAATAGCAGGCCTGTGCGACGTGCCTGGCAGGTCAGGCTATACTAATGGAAAGAGAAAAACTGAGCCAAAATCACAGATGGATGATTGGCAGAAATGGCCAATTCTGATGGAGCGAGAAGGAGCAAGGTGGAAACTATAGCCTTCATTGGTGACTCAGAAAGAGGTTGGAATGATTCAAAAGTGAGGTGACAGTGAACAGCTCTGCACTGTTACCTTTGTGTCCTAAACACAGTATCTCCCAGCTTTGTTTTAGGAATCCTGGTGCAGGGTCTTGACCTAAAAAGTCAACCATCCCTTTGCCTCCACAGATGCTGCTTGACCCACTGAGTTCTTCCAGCAGTTTAGTTTTTGCTCATTTGACATGATACTATATTGCTGAATAATTCACCATAGCTCCCTTCACTTCCACAGCCTTTTCTTGCAATCACTTGTGTCCTGTATGCAGCGATCAATGACCTGTTAATCAGCCCACACTTCACAAAGGGTTGGACTATTCATGGCATTGGGGTTGATTGGGAGCACTGTGTTCCCACTACCCTGTGATTTTCCTCACTTTCATGGTAGGCTTTCCTACCTCTTCAGAGCTCTAAAGTCACTGAACTGCCTGCCAGCAGTCAGCACAGCAACAACACTGTAGCTGTGAGCTTTACATAGATATCCCAGACTTGCGTCCAAACTAGCTTACTTTTTGGTGGACTTTTTTGAGGAAATTAGGCATTAGCTGCAGTATATGTTTACCACATCAAAAATGGGTGAGTAGCAATTACTAGGCATTGATCTCCTTATTTAAGATCGGAGAAGGTTCACGAGGTTGATTTCTGGGCTGAAAAGGTTGCTTATGGGAGAAGATTGAGCACTTGGAAAACTATGTGTAGTTTTGTGCCCACTAAGGTTAGGTCTTTACTTATTGGAGCTGATCTTCTTGATGCATTAAATTTTGAGGGGGCTTGACAAGGTAGATGTGGGGAAATCTCAGGGCATAGTTTCAGAACAAGGGATCGTCCATATAGGCTGGAGATCAGGAAGAATTCAGAGGATCAGGAGTCTTTGGAATTCTCTCCCCTAGAGAGCCACGGAGGATGAGTCATGGAATATTTTCAAGACTGAGGGGGACAGATATAGGTTTTGGGGAAATTTAGGTTTATGGGAAGAAGCAGGGAAGTGGAGCTGAGGCAAGATCTGAACAGCCGTAATCTAGAATGGCAGAGTAGACTGTGGAAGCTTATCACCCACTCTTGCTCCTATTAACTTTTTATGTTTCTCATTCTTATACCAGCACTGGATTAAAAGCTGATGGGAACCAAAGAGGTTTCTATTGTGGTCTATTCAGTGATATCAAGGGATTACTTAAGAAACAAATGCAGATATTAACGTAGTTTTTGCTTTGCATCCAGGGTGGTAGGATTGTTGTGGATCTTAAATTCTCTGGAGAGACATTTATTGTAGACTTAGAGATCCTGTACTCCTGAAAAAGAATGCTTTTCAGTTACGTCATTAGTTTTATCAAGAGTAGGCTGAGCATGTTTCTGGTTAAAAGTATGCGGAATCCTTTCTTCACTGTCTAAAACCTATCTTCCCTGGAGTTTAATTCCCTAAGTGCAACTGTAGCAAGATGACAGAGGGACATATTTATACTACATTCAGTAAGTGTCTAGACAATCAATTCTCTGTCACCTCCTGCAGGCACATGCACACAAAGAAGATGGAGCAGTTAAGGCATTGTGTGTCCTGGTGCCCGCTCCTGAGTATACAGCAGATGAAAAGGAGCAATACATTGCTGTCTATAGCAGTGTGACTCATGTGTCTCTCTGTTATCACCTCCTGTACACTTACAGTATTCACCAAGGAAAATGATATCATTCATTTCCATCTGGTACAGTGTGACTTGTGTCTCTCTCAATTCACCTCCATCTGGTCCTCTGTCTCAGTTATCCTCCTACATAAGACTGGCAAAGACTGCTTTAAGCATCAGTGTGTTATGTTGTAATAGAATTATTTGTGTCAACAAATATGTGGATTAAAAATGTTGCTGTGACTTGTATGCATGTTATAAAATATTTCTTATACTTTTCTACACAAACACACAGCTGACTACCAGATTAGATTGTGCTGTTTCCTGTGTACTTGTCAGTAGACTGTGACATTTAAATAGCACTACAGTGTATATTGTAATCTGCCCTGGCTTTGATCCTCTGTAAACTGGCATCTGGAGCACACATGCTAACGATGTCTTTAAGATTGCTGCACCATTCCCTTTGAGGTAAAGGCCCAAAGAGTCATAACATGAAGTTAATTAGAGACGAGTTACTCAGGGAAGATTCTGCAGAACTGCAACTGGGGACACAGAATCATAGAAGAACCAGAAAAAAAAGTCTTTACTCTTATTTTTGTAATACCTGACACTTTGAAATCAAAATGTGATCACAGTAAAGACGATTTAGCTTATCATGCAGAGCACAAATGATGTGTATCATGACATTGCTTGCAATAATTCAGATATGATATCAGTGCAGTGGTTGGGAGGAAGGTAGCTGATATTTAATATAAATGGAAAGAGAAATATCTGATGTTTCACAGTACTGCAGAAGAATTGTGAGGTTTTTCAGCCTTGAGGGGCAAGGTCCTGGTGGAGAGAGTGTAGGGGTTCAGTAGTACCCATGAGTCAAAGTTGAGGTATATAAATGGTGGGGTTTGGTGTTGTGAATTAGACCTCATCTGACCCCAACCTTAGCATTTGATTGGGTCTTTCAAGCAAGCATTAACTACTTATCAATGAATGTCAAAAAACTGCAGATGCTGGAAATCTGAAATGAATCAGAAACTGCCGGACATACTTAGCATCTGAGGAAAGACAAGTTATCGTTACAAGTCAAAGACCCTTCATTAGTACTGAGAAAGTAAGAAAACAGGTTAATTTTGAGTTGAGAAAGGGTAGGGGAGGGACAGAGAGGACACAGGGATAGGGTGAGGCCAGAATTGCCATGATGATAAGCTATTGATGGGTTAAAATGTTGCCCTAAACATGCCAGCATAAATTGACATGGTAAGTACCATGGTGCTGATATCACAGAATGGAAATAGTATTGAAGGAGGCCATACTCACAATGTAAGAGCAATCTAGCCAGTCCTATTCCCATTCCTCCACAGCCCTGCAAATTTTTCCCTTGCAGCTATTGATTGAATACTACCACTGGGGTATATTCCAGACTACAATCACTCCCTGTGCAAACATTTTTTTCCTCACGTTAATTTTGGTTCTTTTGCCAATCATCCTCAATCTATGTCTGCAGTTCTGACCCCTCTGCCAACAGTTTCTCTCTATCAACACTCTCTATATCGTTTGTGATTTTAAGTAGCTCTAACAGATCTCCTTGCAATCTCCTCTGTTCCAAGGAGAAGAACCCCAGTTGGTTATTTCATCCACACCCCTCATCATTGTAAAAAATTTCTTCTGCAGCCTCTCTAAGCTTTTAAGTGTGGAGCCCAGAACTGAACATAATCCTTCAGTTGTGGGCAAACCAAGGTTATATAAAGATTCATCATGGACCTGCTTGTTATTATACTCTTTGCCTCTATTTCTGAAGCCTACAAACAAATGCTTTTATAACTCACTTTCTCAATGTACTTTGCTAGTTTCAGTGAACTGAACAATCTGCCCCAGATCTCTCTAATTTTGTGCCCCTTTTAAAATTGTGCCCTATGGTATCTATTGCCTCTTTTCATTCTTCCAACCAAAATATTTCAACAGCCAACTTCCACCACCATCCTTCTGCACACCTTATGCTCATCTGGCACTGGTAGGATTCAAATCGCTTTTCTGTTCCATATCACCTTGTACACAGTTGGGAAAGGACGGGAGACTTTCCAGTACCATTGCTATCAGGTTAATACAATGCTACTTGTTTATAGTTTATAGGCCAGCATTAAACCTAGCTCATTAACACCTTCAGTTTCTATCATCTCTTGGCTGCTTTTCATTCACACAAATTCATTATACTTCAGTACTGCACTTAACATCTCTCTTCCCCCTCACAGCCTGCCCCCACCCCCACCCCCCTGCCCCCCAGAGCTTTTATATGGAAATATCAATAAATCTTGCAAAATAACACCTGGATGTTTTACTTCAGTAGAAATGGTGTGTATCATTAGGGTAGTTGGTGGACAAGTGTACATGATCAAGCACGAGCTTCCAGCCCTGGAACCATTAGCACAAATCATGACTGGCTCCCTGCCATAGAGTCATAGAGTTGTACAGCACAGAGACAGTCCTTCAGCCTACCATGCCTACACCAACCTACTTGCCCATCTACACTCAGCCTATTTGCCGCAGTAGGACTGTACCCCTGTATGCCTTGCCTGTTCAAGTGCCTGTCTAAATGTCTCCTAATTGTAGTGATTGTATCTGACAGTGAGTTCCGGATACCAACCACTCTCTGTGTAAGAAAAAAACACTCCACTCACCTTAAACCTATTCCCTCTTGTTTTTGATACCCCTATCATGGGGAGAAAAGATTCTATCTAGAACTAAAACAGAATGCTGGAAGAACTCAGCAGGTCGAGCAGCACTTGTGGAGGCAAAAGGTGTAAGTTGACATTTCAGGTCAGGACCGAGAAGGAACAGGAAGAAAAATGCCAGTCATAAAGGGGTGGGATAGAGGCTGGTAGGTGATAGGTGGAACCAGATGGGGAGGGGGTGATGGGCAGATTGAACCAGGTGGGGGAAGAGGATGAGAAGGATGAATGAAGGGAGAAGAAAACTAGATGGAAAGGTGAGTGTGTGGTGGAGGAGAGCGCCAGGGCCGTGGATTTCCTGAAATTGGAAAATTCAATATTCACACCACTGGGTTGTAAGCTGCCTCAGTGAAATATGAGAAGCAGTCTCTTTTGTATTCATTCTGACCTTCTACCCTATCTCTGTCTCCTATCATTTTATATACCTCTTTCAGGTCACCCCTCAACCTCCTTTACTCCAGGGAAAATGAATCTAATTTATGCAATCTCTCTCCATAACTACAATCCTCCAATCCAACAAACATCCTGGTGAATATCCTCTGCACTCTCTCCAGAGTAACCACATCCTTCCTATAGTGTGGCAACCAGAACAGCACATGATACTCCAAATGTGGCCAAATCAGAGCTTTGTAAAGTTGTAACAAACCGTTCCAACTTTTATATTTGTATATTCAACAAATTCCTGGGCAAAGTACTCTCCCAACACTTAAGAAGTAATTTGGAAAGTAATTCAGTAAAGAAGCTGTTCAGAGCTTGCTGCTGTATTTATTATTACCATGTATACTGTTTAGTATACATTGTAATAATTATGCAAACATGGAATTTCATTGCATCCTGATATATATGATAATAAACTAAACTAATCTAATTGATGGAAAAACATAGGATGAAGTATTTGAATGATCTTTCAGTGCATTCACAGGTGGGTACATTGAAGATTGTTGGAGAAGCCTCTGCTTCCCTCCCCTGTCCTCACCAGCCTTCATTCCTCCCATATGTTAGAAAATAGTCCAATGATTAAAAGCATTTATTTCATTTTGATACCGAAAAAAATATGAAGTATATTTTTAATCTTTAACTTCCTTGGTTAAAATTAAGCACATTATTCTCCCAGTTGGTACATTTATCCAATCAAATTTTTAATGAAAGAGCAAACTATTTTATCTACAAAAAACACCTTTGGAGATCAATTCCTATTTACCCTAGAAAATCTAATGCATCTTGCAGAGCTGTGGAGGATTGGAGTCATTGTTGAGTCCCTCGATATAAACAGGTTAATGAAATCAGATAACTGGGCATTTCAGAGATGTGCAAATTGATGCAATAGAATTTCATCTGCAGGACTGAGGAGAGTCATCAATAAGGTTGCTGCTGTAATAATGCTCCTTAAACATCACTCATACAGCCAGTGACGAAAACCTCCTTAATCCAATCGTGGAGTATATAAACGTGGAGGAAATTACCTTGTGAAAATCAATAAAGCGCCAATTTACTCAACCATCACCAGGTTTCCATAATGAGTAAATATTCATAGCTGTCTTTCAATGAACGATATACTCCTGGTCCCCATTAAAGGAATACGGCGTGGAATGACATGATTTGAAATGTGTCTGAGGTTACTGGAGAATTTAAAATCATATAATTAAATAAAGGTCTGAAACATGCTTGGTGACTACTTCCAAAACCCTTTTAGTTCATTAAAATCCTCCAAGGAAGGAAGAAAAAACTGTCCTGCACATCTCCTTTAAACTTACCGACTCTCACCTTAAATGCATGCCCTCTAGTATTAGACATTTTGACCCTGGGAAAAGATCCAGTGGCCTACTCTATCTATGCCTCCCATAATTTTATAAACTTCTATCAGGTCTCCCCTCAGCCTGTGCTGGTCCAGAGGAAACAAGCCAAGAAGGACTTGCTTCCAGTGCAGTTCTGATGAGGCTCATGTGGGACCTTCAGATTCTTTGACAGTTGGAGCAGGAGCTTCCTGTTGGGGTGCATGGGTGTGTTGTCAGCTTGGGAGGTGGTGAGCTCCTTCTGTAGTTTCCACTTGACATCTATGTGCTTCCTGAGGAAGAGGCTCAAGGTTCTTACTGCCATCCTCAATGCTTCTCCATTTTGATCAGTGGCTGCCTTGAGATTCCCATGAGTCGGCAAGAATGTTACATTTTCTTCAAGGAAATTTTTGAAAACATCCTTGAATTCTGTCCACCTATTAATCTCTTGCTATGATGGAGCTCAGACCTTTGGATTTTCATTGTAAGGATCATTGAGCAAGTCAGCACGGGCTCTGAGCTTGGCCTGTGAATGTGCACGTACACAAACACCAACAACTTACTGAAACTTGATGACTGAGGTTGCCATAATCTTGGTGCAGGAAAGGAAGCAACAGACCACGTTGTAGAATAGTTCCACTCCAGTGGGAAGGTTGGTGGAGCCAAAACACAAGAACAGCATGGTGATGCAGCTAATAGAGCTGCAGCCACACAGCTCCAGTGATCTGTGTTCAATCTTGACCTAGGGTGCTGTCTCCATGGAGTTTGCACGTTCTCCTTTAGACTGCATGGGTTTCCTCCAGGTGTTTCAGTTTCCTGCCACATCCCAAATACAATTGGTATTCTTTCCCACGCCAACCTGTAGCCAAAAGATAGGTAGTTAAGTGGTTGGTGTTCTGATGTGCCTGCTCCCCTTGTCCCTCCTGCTTGTAGATCTGGTGGGTTTTGGAGGTGCTATCATAGCAGCCTAGGCAGGCTACTGAAGTGCGTTTTGTAGATGGTGCACATTACAGCCAAGATCCACCGGTGATAAATGGAGTGAATATTTAAGGTGGTGGATGAGGTGCCAATCAAGAAGGCTGCTTTGTCCTGAACAGTTGTTGGGGCTGCACTTATCCAAGTAAATGGAGAGTATTCCAATCACACTCCTGACTTGCACCATGCAGATGGTGCAAAGGCTTTGGGGTGTCAAAAGGTGCAGAATTTATATGAAATTTCTGATGAAGGGTCTCCAACCTGAAACATTAACTCGTTTCTCTTCCCTGACCTGCTGAGTATTTCCAACATTTTGTTTTTATTTTTATCATGAATATTGTTACAACATTTATGTGGCTGGTCCAGTTGAGTTTCTGTCAGTGGTGATGCCCAGGATGTTGATGGGATGGACTCAGTAATGGGAATGCCATTGAATATCTAGGGTGGGTAGTTAGATTCTCTCTTGTTGGAGATGGTCAACTGTTTTCACATTTGTGGTACAAGTGATGTATCCCATTTATCAGCCCTTGATGAAAGTTGCCTTGGTCTTGCTGCCTGATGCCATGGATTGCTTCATTTGCTGAGGAATTATGAATGGAATTGAACAATGTGTAATCATCACTGAAGATCCCCACTTCTGACCTCATGATTGAAGGAAGGCTTCTGATGCAGCAGCTGAAGATAGTTGGGCTAGGACACCGTCCTGAGGAACCCCTGCAGTAATGCCCTGTGGCCGATGTCCACAACTAGTCATCTTGCATTTTGTGATGTATTGCAGTGTTTTCTTCTTGATGTCCATTGACTTAATTTCTACCATGGATTTTATATGCCAGACTTGGTCAAATGCTGCTGCGCAGCTCTGGATTTCAGTTCTTTGGTCATTGTTTAGGTCTGAGAATGGTGGATCTCTGGAATTCTCGAACCCAGAAGGTTATAGAGAATAGATCACTGGAAATATTGAAAGAGAAGGTCGATAATCTTTTGAAAAATTGGAAAATTGAAGGCTATGGGGAGCTGGCATAGAAGAGGAGATGAGGCAGATCGGCCTTAATCATATTGAATGGTGGGCAAGCTTGAGAGGCCAGATGGCCTACTTCTGTTTCTTGTGTATATTTATCACCATGACAGTAAAAGGTTTTCTAGTGTATGTGAAAGCTTTGTGAATGTTTTTAAACACCGACATAGCAATAATATTCACTAGTTTGAAAACATGATAAACCCAGCTGGTAGACAGTGACGAGGTGAACATACTGGAGGTTAGGAATGTTAGGCATGAGGTTGCTCATTCACTTTAGAAGCACTTGGTAAATTGGTTTATTATTGTCACATGTACTGAGGTACAGTGAAAAACTCATCTTACAAACCATCCATATAGATCAATTTATTACAGCAGTGCATTCATGTAGAACAAGGGAAAAGCAATAACAGAATTCAGAATAAAGTATTACAGTACAGAGAAAGTGCAGTGCAGGTAGACAGTAAGGTGCAAGGTACTTCTTTGGCTCCATGAGATTCTGACTACTTAACTACCTATCTTTTGGCTACAGGTTGGCGCGGGAAAGAATACCAATTGTACTTAAAGAATATGCCAGGTACTGCCCTGGAAGCGTGAGAAAGTTGGCCCATTTTTTAAACTTTGTTTAAATCCTTCCATATGTCCTATTGTACCCTCTGCTATTTTGTATTTTTCATATTTTCCCCATGGCACTTTGAATCTCTTCTTTTCATTAGCATCATAATTAGATCAGACTGAATGTTTATCCTGTAAAACTTCAAAGGGGTCTAAAATTTCGCTCTGTTCTTTGTCACAGTAATTTTATTGTGAACTGGAGCAGTTTGTTGTGACAGGCTCCCAGGAAATCTGTACGTTTCGAACACCAGCAATCTTCCAGATTTTTAAAACCCAGAGGATCATATAAGTGCTTGTTCCTGATTTATCTTCCTAGAAGCATGCAGTGTGGGGAGAAGCCATTCAGCCCATATTGTGTGTGGCAGCTAAAAGAAATAATAAATAGAATAATCTCACTTCCCAGCTCTCATTCCCTAACCTTGTAATTTTTAATTGTGATGAGGAATTCTGACTCCACCACCCTTTCTGGCAGTTAGTTCCATATTCTGTTAATGAACTTATGATTTTACCCCTCTCATCCTTCAGTTGTCTTTAATCTATGTCCCCTTTTTATTTTATTCTCTGCTAAAAGAAACAGCTCCTTCCTATTCATCGTGACTAGGCCTCTCATGAATTTATGCACCTCAATTAATTCTCATTTCCAAAGGAAATATTCCCAGCATGGCCAATGTTTCCTCATAACTGAACTTCCAAACTTTACACTGTGTCACTAAATCTCCTCTATACCTTCAAATAAAGTTATCACATCCATCTTGTAACATGGGGACCTGAAATATACACAATAGACTAACTCATCTAACCTAACTCATGCCTTTGTTGTTATTTTCTCACATAAGCCTGTCTTGTAAGCTCCTGTGAAAGGTTTTGTCTTTGATAAATCCGTGAGGTCTCTGTTTACCACACTGTACTATCCTTTAGAAGTTGGGAATGGTTTCTTAGTGTAACACTGTCCCACACAACTCAAGGCTCTTGCTTGTTAAGTTTTCACATCTGCACTTCTCTATACTTTGAAAGTTTTATTTCTCCATTTAACCATTTCAATCCAAGAGGATACAGTAATTGCACAATCCCTCCTCAAATGACTTTTGCTTACAACTTGAAGCATTTCAAGCACGGTCTCCAAGTAATCTACTGCACACAGCCCCTATCAGCATCAACTGGATCAATCAATACATAAAGATTAGCAGCAAAATCAAATCATGAACATGAATAATTCTTCACCAGGTTTATAAGTTCAAGAGTTCCAGCACATCTGGAGGGATTTGCATATTAAACAGGGGAATGGGGTGGCCAAATTGTGTAACAGCTTCAGTAGTTTCTTCTTGTGTAATGACATTCCCCTTCAAATCTGTGGTGTTGTGGGCCAGCACAGGAAGCAATGTGAGGGTTCCTTGTGAGCTTATTTTAATGTCCTAAAGCAGAAAATATTATTGTAATAGTGATACCCCTTGTTCTCTTGTTACATTATTGAGCATTAGTAGAGACAGAGTACAGTAAAACTCCTATAATTCGCTACCCTTGGAATTTTTGGTTGAGCCTGACTAGCCAATTTTCTAGACTATTGGATGTTACTCCTATTAATACCCAAACAGTCTTTTAATTCATTTTTTATACGTGGTACCCAGTAGTATAATAAATTTTACAGTGAACCCAGTGAATTTAAACAGAACAAAATGGGTCCATCTGCAAAACTACCCATGTTCCTGACCTCTGGTATTCTGAATCCAATCCCGACTCCAGTTGTACACCTGGCCACACTCCAGATCCCAGGCTCTGGCCACACAACCCACTTGCATTCTGAACCCAGGCTCACATTCCAGACCAATGGGTGCACCAGTTGCTGGATTATCAGAGTTTTACTCTATTTGCCTTTCCATAAATTGGCATACAGGGTCCTATCAGGCTCCCACCTTTGTATTTGTACATCACATCTTGGTGAGTGGGAGTTCAGAGAGAAAGCATGTGCCGGCTCCCAAGGATTCCTAACATCATGATAATAACGATGTATTTCCCCGCAGTCAGAGCAGCAATCAGTGATCCAGATAAGGAGGGAATGTGAAGCTTCATATTCAGTGTAGATATCCTCATACAGTATCCCTGTTGACTTTACCTTAAAGACGGATCATCCTTCTTTGGGGTCTGGCTGAAGTACCTATAATGTTACCACCATTACTTCCCCTTGAATTCTGCTCCCTTTAATTCAGAATGCTAACCCATGTTGTCTTGCCCCTGGTTTTGTTATAGTCTACTAATCCACCTCGCAATCATACTATCATTCAAAAAAGTTGGGATTCAATTGTTCCATACATAATCAAAGCAACTTTGTGTCTGATGAAGCATATAACTCTGATAAATGGTACAGACAATGGCTTTAGAAACATTCATTACAGCACCTCCCTTATGTTTGATGACATTAGTCTTTACTCCCTCTTTCTGTTTGAATAGCTTCACTTCATCCTTGACAGTGAGGAGGTTCTAATGTAATTCTTGAATTGTGTCTCTCCCAGCAACGTTCAATCCTGATAATATCTCCTTTTAGCTGATTTCTTTTCACCTCATTGTGTTGCGACATACTTTCCACATCCATGCAGTTCCAAGCAGCTGTCCCATCTAAAATTTTTACTCCCAATTGTGATTTAACTCAATGATACCCATTTGTTTTGAATGTAACTTGATTATTTCAATATCATTTTCTAAATGGACTATTTGTCAATGCCTTGATGATTTAATCAGTTCTCTCTCTCTCTCTCTGTCTCTCTCTCTCTCTCTTCTGAGCTACATTAACCATTTCTTAATATGTGATTGTTAACTGCGCATGTGTGGGGTTTGTTCTTTAGTGCAAATTCACTATGCTTTGCTGCGTGCTCATTGCCTCATTGGTAATCAATCATGGCAGAATCCCAGTATGTGATACGCAATGTCAACCCATACAGGCCAACCATCTTTCCACTGTCAGTTGATCCTAAGTACAGTGAGAGACTGGCTTGACTCTTCCTGTCTCAGATAGTGGTTCTCTTAAATATTCAAAATTAAAGCCATGGACTTCTCCAAGAGAAATTACACCTTTCCTGGCTTAAAATTAATACCCAACTGATCATTCCCTTAGATGTCAGGTAAATTTCTCTTTATTTGTTCTAGAAAATAACAAAAAACCTTGAACATGTTAAGTCCAAGCGACTGACGGGCAATATCTTGTCCCAGTTGTAACCATGCTGTATATAATGGTTGCAGACAATGTCTTAAATTCTTAAAGCTGCTGGAACTCTTGCTGTACCTTTATCTCTTCGAAACCATCATCACCTGTATAAAAAAAAGTAACAGAATCATTTGTGGATCAACGAGAGAGCCTAGAAAATTAACTTGGAAAGAAGAAAAATAGGAGGGTAGAAAGGGGCCATAAAATATCCTTGGCAAGTAAGATTAAGGAGAATCCCAAGACATTATAATTGGAAGCAAAAAGGTAGCCAGTGAAAGAGAGGGTCCCCCTAGGGACTAAAGGGGAACTTGTGTGTCAAGCCAGGTGATGTGGACAAGGTCCTTAATGAATACTTCTCATCTATATTCAACAAGGAGGAGGACATAGAAAGTAGTGAGTTCAGGGAGGGGGTAATTTGATAATCTGGAACAGGTCAGTATTAAGAAGAGAGAGGTATTAGGTGTCATGAGACACAAAAGAATGGAAAAATCCCCAGGGCCAGATGAGATCAATCAGAGGGAGAGGATAGCTGGGTGAGGTAACAGAATCTTTTGTATCTTCATTAGCCAGAGATGAGGTGCCAGAAGATTGGAAGATAGCTAACAGAAGCTTTTTTTAAGGAGGCAGGTGAGCCAGGTAACTACAGACTGGAAATAAAAGCAGAAAATGCTGGAAATGTTCATCAGGTCAGGCCACATCTGAAGGAAGAGAAACAGAGTTAATGATTCAGTTGGAAGACCCTTTGTTCCTTTTGTTTTGATTTTCAACCACAGGCCAGTGAGTCTTATGTCAGTGGTAGGGAAATTACTGGAGAAAATCCAAAGTCATAGGATTTATGTACATTTGGAAATGCAGGTCGCAGTTACGGATGGAGCGTAGGTGTTCAATGTAGAGGAGTGGCAAGACCAAACGCAGACTTGGTGACCGTTCGTAGAACACCTGCACTCCATCTGTAACCGTGATCTGCATCTCCCCGTTGCCAGTCACTTCAACTTCCCCTCCCACTCCATCACTGATATGTCAGTCTTCAGCCTCCTCCACTGCCAGGAGAAATCCAAATGCAGACTGGAGGAACAACACCTCATTTTCCACCCAGGGACCTTACAGCCTAATGGGACAAACATCAAATTCTCCCACTTTAAGTAAATCAACACCCCCCACCACCTTGCCTCTTCTTTTCTTCCCTTTCCTAGTCTATCTCTCTTTTTTCTCCTCACCATTTTTTTCTCTCTCTCCTTTTCTTCTCCTCCCCTCCCCCCATGTCACCTGCCTACATACCTTTGCCCCATCCCCCAATGGATCGGCTCTCCCTCCCACACACCTGCCTATCATTATCTCTTACCTGCATCTACCTATCATCACCTTGTGCCCACCCCGCCTCCCCTCTTTTGTCCACCTATCACTGCTCTGCTTTTCCCTCCTATATATAGGGCTTCCCCTTTTCCTATCTTCAGTCTTGAAGAAGGGTCCTGACCCGAAATGTTGACCGTCTGCTTTTCTCCACGGATGCTGCCTGGCCTGCTGAGTTCCTCCAGCACCTTGTTGTTTATTCATCTAGATTCCAGCAGCTGCTGTCCTTTGTTTCTCCTGTGTGGGGGAAATCATGGCTCACTAATTTGATTGAGTTTTTTGAGGAGGCAGCTGAGAAGATTGATGAAGGCAGTACAGTAAGCATTATCTACATGGACTTTAGCAAGACATTTGACAAGGTCCCGCATGGTAGGCTGGTCTTGGAGGTTAAGGCACATGGGATCTAATCTGAGCTAATTAGGTATAAAATTGGCTTGGTGATAGGAGGCAGAGGGTAGTGGTGAAAGGATATTTTAACGATTGGAAGTCTGTGACCAGTGGTGTACTGCAGGGATCAGTGCTGGGACCCTTGTTGTTTGTGGTATATATTAATGACTTGGATGTGAATATATGAGGCTGATTAGTAAGCTTGCGTATGTCAGAAAAATTGGTGTAGTGGATAGCGAGTTAGGTTGTCGAAGGCTATAGCAGGATATTGATCACATGGAAAGTTGGGCAGAGTGTTGGCAGTTGAAATTTAAACCCAGACAAGTGGGAAGTGATACATTTTGGGAAATTAACTAGGAACAGGACACATACAGTAAATGGTAGGGTGCTAAAGAATGTTGATAAATGGGGGGACCTTTCCCTGAAGGTGATAACACAGGTAGAAAGGATAGTAAACAAGGTATATGGCACACTTGACACAAGAGATTCTACAGATGCTGGAATCTGGAGCAACACACATGAAATGCCAGAACTCAGCAGGTCCGGCAGCATCTATGGAGTGAAATAAACAGTCGACGTTTCGGGTCGAGACCCTTCATCAGGACTGGAAAGGAAGAGGGCAGAAGCTGGAATAAGAAGGTCGGGGAAGGGGAAGGAGCACAGGCTGGCAGGTGATAGGTGAGTCCAGGTGAGGGGGGAAGGTAGGTGAGGGGGGAAGGTAGGTGGGTGGGGAAGGGGGGATGAAAGGGAGTGACGTAAGAAGCTGAGAGGTGATGGGTAGAAGAGGCAAAGGGCTGAAGAAGAAGGAATCCGGTAGGAGAGGACAGTGGACCATGGAAAAAAGGGAAGGAGGTGGGGAATAGATGGGCAAGTCATAAGGGCGGAGGAGGGAAAAGAGAATGGGTGAGTGGGCCACAGGAATAAGGGAAAACAAAGGGGGGGGGGGGGAGTTACCAGAAAGAGAAAGAGAAGGGGTAACAGAGATGAGGTGTTTTCGTCAGCTACGTGGAACAGTCCATGTTCCAAGCCTACACCGGTAATGCTCCCCAACTCTTTCTCTGATACATTGACAACTGCATTGGTGCTGCTTCCTGAACCCGTGCTGAGCTTGTAACTTCATTGACTTTGTCTCCAACTTCCAGCTGGCCCTCAAATATACTTGATCCATCTGCGACACTTTTCTCCCTTTCTGGATCACTCTCTCTCCATCTCTGGAGACAGATTAAACATAGACATCTTTTACAAACCCACTGACTCCCACAGTTACCTTGACTACATTTGGTCCCACAATGTCACTTACAAGGATGCCATCCCCTTCTCCCAGTTCCTCCACCTCCGCCGCTGTTCCCATGATGAGGCTTTGTATTCTGGGACATCAGAGGTGTCCTTTTTTTTTCAGTAAATGAGGTTTCCCTTCCACCACTGTCACTGCACCACTCACCCGCATCTCCTCCATTTCCCGCACATCTGCCCTCAACCCATCTTCCCCCCCCCCTCCCCCCGACATAACAGGGCCGGGGTTCCCTTTATCCTCATCTACCACCCCACGAGCCTCCGCATCCAACGCATCATTCTCCACAACTTCCACTACCTCCAACAGGATCCCATCACCAGATACATCTTCCCCCTCCCCCCGCAATTCCCTTGTCCACTCATCCCACCCCGCCGATAAGCCTCCCGGCACTTATCCCTGCAACCACACAAAGTGCTACACCTGTCCCTACACCTCCTCCCTCACCACCATTCAGGACCCTAGACAGTACTTCCAGGTGAGGCAGCACTTCACCTGTGAATCCAAGGGTGTTATTTATTGCATCTGGTGCTCCCGGTACAGCCTCCTCTACATCGGTGAGACCTGACGCAGATTGGGTGACCGCCTCGTCAAGCGCCTTCTCTCTGTCCACTGCAAAAGCAAGGATCTCCCGGTGGCCATCCACTTCAATTCCACATCCCCCTCCCATACCGACATGTCTATCTGCAGCCTCCTCTGCTGCCACGTTGAGGACAGACACAGGTAGGAGGAACAACACCTCATATTCTGTCTTGGGAGTCTCCAACCTGATGGCCTCAACATCAACTTCTCTAACTTCTGGTAACCCCTCCCCTCTCCCTCACACCCCCCCCCCTTTGTTTTCCCTTATTCCTCTGGCCCACTCACCCCTTTTTTCCCTCCTCCACCCTCATGGCCTGCCCATCTATTCCCCATCTCCTTCCCTTATTTCCATGGTCTACTGCCCTCTCCTACCAGATTCCTTCTTCTTCAGCCCTACCTATCACCTCTCAGCTTCTTACATCACTCCCTTTCATCCCCCCTCCCCCACCCACCTACCTTCCCCTCTCACCTGCCTGCGTGTGCTCCTCCCCCTCCCCCCCACCATATTATTCCGGCCAGTCCTGATGAAGGGTCTCGACCCGAAACGTCAATTGTTTATTTCCCTCCATAGATGCTGCCTGACTTGCTGAGCTCCTCCAGCATTTTATATGGCACATTTGCCTTCATAGGTCAGGGTGTGTACAAAAGTTAGGATGTTACTTTGCAAATTTACAAAACACTGATTAGACAGCACGTGGAATCTTGTGTGCACTATAGGAAGCGTGTGATTGCACTGGAGAGAGTGCAGAGGAGATTCACCAGGATGTTGCCTGGATTGGAGAACTTTAGTTATGGGGAGAGATTGGATAGGCTGGGCTTGTTTTCCCAGTAGCTGAGGGGTGACCTGATAGAGGCATATAAAATTATAAGAGGCATAGATAGACAGAACCTTTTTCACATAGGATGGGGTCTCAAAGGTGAGACCCCATCCTATAGGCATAGGATAGGTATAGGTTTAAGGTGAGAGGAAGGAGTTTTTAAGGGGATTTGAGGGGAATCTTTTTTTCTATAGAGAGTGGTGGATATCTGGAACTGAGTGCCAGAGGTGCTGATGGAGTCAGATACAATCACTGCATTTAAGAGACATTTAGACAAGCACTTCAATAGGCAAGGCATAGTAGGGTACAGACCTAGTGCAGGCAAATTAATGTAGAGGGGCCAAAAGTTTGTCATAGGCGTGGTGAGCCAAAGGACCCATTTCTGTTAACTTTATGAGATATCCATTTAAAATTAAATAACATAAACAAAAGATCTGTCAGTGGGAAGGTTAACTTCTTTGGAGGCTTCTCCACACTGACAGCATTTGCACCTGGGGCAGCAGGTGGCTGATAAAGCAAGATGAGAAAGAATGACTACCACAGAGAGCACGTGCGTGTAAACAAAGCTGGTGAATTATAACATGTTGCTACTCTTTCCTCGAGCACTTTGGGTTTCTTGAGGTAATGGAAGAAAAGTTACTAAAACTGAAGAAAATTAATTGTCACGTCAACAAAACCTTCAATATTCTTGCAGAAAATGGATGACAAAAAGGTATGGAATCTTGCAGTCTTATGAAAGAGTGGAAACATTTTAAAGTGACTTGTCCATAAAATATAAAAGCATTTCTTCAACAATTTTCTTTGAAAAGGAACAGAATTTTCTTTGAAATTTTTCTTTGAAAAGGAGTAGAATTCTTTTCTCATTCTTTTTGAGTCTGTCACATCATTTAATATTTTTTTCCTCCCAATCAATCTTATGGTTCCTTCTCGTGAAACAAAACTGCTATGTATGGGTGTACATGGAGTTATTCCACAAAATTAGCTCTTAGACCTGTACTAATTGTATTAAATTGCACTTTACTGATTGTTCGAATTAATGCTAAATAATGCGACTTATTTGAATTTAGACCAATTGAAAAGAACAAAATCTCCTGTAACCAAATCAAAACACATTTTGTAAAGTCCAATTAATTTATAATCAGACACTTCACTGTCTTCACTGCAAAACTTCTTCCATGACTGCTGTGCAAACATTTTTAAAAATTTAAGAAAATTGAAACAACACATCTTCATACAATTTAAAAATATTAATCTGGGTGATAAGTTGCTAGCTAAAGTGTTTGGCAACCTCTAAGGATCATTTGAGGTCATGAGCTCACAGAACAGACACCACTTAAATGAAGTTAAAAGCAGGACCAAGGAGTTAAAAAAAAGAAATGTACACATGCAGAAATAAACACTTCTAGTAACAAAGACAAGACCACAGCTTTCAGCTCTGAACAGAATAGTGATCAAGGCTGAACTCAGACGGCATGTACCTTCAAAAGACATAGTTTCATACAAAGAATGTCCAATCAAAGATTCACTTTCACACAAAATGATTCTCTTTTACTCTCACATTTTCAGTTTAGATCTTTGTATTAACAGTTTCAATGCTGTTCATAACCTCGGGATTTAGTCCTAACCCCATTCTCTACAGGAGAAACTGAGAAATTTGGTTTCTGAGCCATTTGTTTCAGGGCATCACCTGTAAGCTGCTTGTCATCATTAGTCCTCTCTATGCTTGATTTCACAATTAATGATTTTGGATCCATTAAACCTTAAAGGCAGCTTTTACATTAACCTTTGATTTTCCATCTCACAGTCTCTTCTTGCTATTCTGGACACTTCGGAGTACTTGCCATTAGCCATACTGAGCAGTGGCTTTACCTTGTGTTTATGCCAACTTAAATCTCCCTTCTATTCTTTAATTGCTGCATCCTTTTCCTTGGTCATCTCCTCAGACACTGTAATCCAGTCCTCATTAACTACTATCTGCCAAGACAACTTCAAAGGCAAAGTGCCCTTTCAATATTCCATGTCCATCCTACTTCTACATCACTTTTGGTCATTTCAAGCACAAACCTTTGGCTGGCTCTGGAAGATCTAAGCTATCCCCTACTCTTCTGTTCCTAATAGGAGTTTGAGTTTGAAAGTTATAACAAGACAGACAACTAGGATGCCTTAACCAATGACAATCTTATTGAAGTTGCGTGTTATACCTTCTACAAATATTATTAATACTCTCACCATGATTACAAATCACTGAAACTATTTTAAGATCATAAATCAGTGTGCTACTTTCAAATCATTGTAACTACTATCCATTCACAGATACCCATCTTAGCTGATGGTTGCTGTGGGAACATTCCTCAGATAGTCAATTGGGCTTGAATATACTTTCCTTAGATAACTGATAAGACCGTCTCTTGCCTCTGACTGCCGTTCCTGACTGTGGAAGTCCCAATCTTCATCCCTCCTACTTTTTATCCTGTTTGTCCACTGCAGCAGATGTATGATCAGCTACCTATTGACCATCAGTACTTTAATTACAAGATACACCATGCATTTCCTGTGTCTTCAATGTTACCTCATCATTGCAGGCCTAAGCTGTCGGCTCCTGTGAAAGATTTTGACTTTGATAAATCCATGATTTTGATAAGATATCTTTATTAGTCACATGTACATCGAAATGCACAGTGAAATTCATCTTTTGTGTAGAGTGTGCTGGGGGCAGCCCGTAAGTGTCGCCACACTTCCAGCGCCATCGTAGCATGCCCACAACTTCCTAACCCGTACATCTTTGGAATGTGGGAGGAAACCGGAGCACCCGGAGGAAACCCACACAGACACAGGGAGAACGTACAAACTCCTTACAGAAAATGGCTGGAATTGAACCCAGGTTGCTGGCACTGTAAAAGCGTTATAAATCCCAGTTTATCACTGTGTTCTGTCCTTCAGCAGTTGGGAGCTGATTCTTGGTGTAATATAGAGCCATGCAATTCCTTTTTGTTAAGTTTCCACAGCTGTATTTTTCTCTGAAACTTTCATTTCTCCATTTAACCTTTTATATCTAAAAGAATAATTTTACAACACATAGGTTTTACGGGGTGGGGGGGGGGGGAGGTGGGGAAGGATGCAACATGTTATCTGATCGATTGACTTTCACAGGGAGTAGACTGGGGAAAATAACAGGCTGAATAATAATTTCCTCATGATGAACCTTACTGCCCCACCCCTGGGTGAATTGGATCTCTGAATCAATTTTCCCCTCTCTTCTGGTTTTCTACTGAGACTGAGACCCCTATGCACACCAACTCTGCATGATCCAAAACACTGGACGGACAGCATGGAACTTTTGATTCTGGCCAGAATCTTTAGGCACTAAAAAGCTGGCCAGCTTGTGTTTTAAACTCTCAATAACAACAAAGGACAGGTTCCGACAAACCTGAATGATAGAATGGAAGTATTTCACAAAACTCTCACCCAAAGTGCATTTAGTCTTCCAAAATGCCACTTTAGCCTGTGCGTACCCTTCCTGGTAAAGTATTTGAAGACAGCACTGGTAGCAGCTGCACAGGGGAATGTGAAGGAACTCATTGACAATTAAATTGCTGATAGCTATACTAAAGAGCCAGCATGCCATGTAGTTGATAACATTAACAATATCAACTCATATTGACCAATTAAAAGTCATTACTGTGTATTTCAAGTGCTGCTTAAAAGTCTATCACCTTTAAGTGACTGGTTGTATCTGGGCTTGAAGAGAACTTTTTGAACCACATTGGGTAACTTTTTGGAACTTTCTATCAAGATATCACCAGCCTCATTAATTTTCGTTCCAGGCTACTCACCTGGAAAAAAGAAATGTGCTACTTTATCTTAATCGAATGCTTGTGGGAGTCAGGAATATAAAATAGGTATCACTGGCAACACTTGACAGGTCAGACAGCATCTATAGAGAAACAGGTCAATGTCCTTGCGTCAGAACTGCCTAAAGTTACAGATTGACATGCAGGAAAAGGGAAAGGAAACGAAAAGGAAGGGTGGAAGGCGGGAGAGACTGAATGACCAAAGGCTTGATAGTGCCACGCAAACGTGGTGATATTGGAACATAAAGAAACAGTATTTTGAATTAACAGAGGTATCAATTTTAAAAGCAGAATTGTTGAAATCAAGTGGTGTTACACAAGCTTGTGTTGAGGTTTGTTGTATCAGTAAAGGAGGTCAAGGATAGAGAATTGAAAGGAGATAGAAGATGATGGCCAAACTTGGGCCTCAAAACTGTCTCCAGAGTGAACGTGGTCTTCCTAATTTAGAGGAACGCTCATCATTGGCAGTGGCATTGGCATTTCACTTTAATAATTGAAAGAAATACAAATATGCTGCTCTTTTGCTTGGAATATTTGTGATCTTGACATTGGGAAGAATATCCAGGGGACAAGATAAAAAGGACAGGTACTGTGACTCCTGCCCTTGCACTTGAAGGTTGTGAAGGTGTCAGGGCATCAGCATTGATGGAGAATTGGGCCAGGATGCCATGGAGCTTACAGTCCATTCAGAATGGTGGAAAGAGTATGGGATGGGAAGCGAAGGTGTGTTTGTTGTTGGAAATGCTGAAGGGTGAGTCATTGAATATGAAAGAAAAGGAAACAGGAAGACCAGTTGTAGTTTGAGGAAGAAAGGAAGAGAGGTGAGAGCAGAAGTGTGAGAAATATAAAGGACCCAATACACCAGGGTGCAAAGGGATCCTAAAGACATAGTGAAGCCACTGGAATGAATGGTTCTCATTGTCAGAATAAATGTGATAGAAAACTGAGAAAATGGAATAGAGTCCATGGGATAGAGGAAGCAATGTGGAAGGAGGTGTGGTCATGCCTGTGGGAGTTCAGAAGGTTTATGCTTGCTTGATAAATATCCCTTTAGAGAGGAATAAGGACAGGTTTTACATCTCCTGCAGTTGTATGGGAATGTGCTGGGAGAAGGGAATTGGTTGGGCCAACAGAAGGAATGGTCCCTGAGAAATGCTGAAAGGTGGGACTGGGGAAGATGTGTCTGGTGGTGAAATCTTGTTGAAAATCTCTGGCTGGGTTCGATTTGGGTCATCTGTAATATTGGCTCAGTTTTTCTCTCTCCACCATCACAGCATGACCTGCTGGGCATTTCCCACTGCTCTGCATTTCACAGTGATTGTGTTCTTTTGTTCCTGTTCCCTCACTGCTTTTTTACAGTCATATTGGGCCATGCCTTGATTGCTTGCTTCAATTTTCAGACCCTAATTGGTAATTGGTTCATTATGGTCACATGTACCAAGAAACAGTGAAAAACTGTTTTGAATGCTATCCGTACTGATCATTCCAAAGCATAAGCACATCAAGGTAATACAAAGGAAAAGTAATAACAGAATGCAGAATATAATGTTACAGTTACAGAGAAAGTGCAGTGCAGGTAGACAAAAAAGTTTAAGGACCATGACAAGGTAAATTGTGAGGTCAAGAGTTCATCATTATTGTACAAGAGGCCTGTTCATGAGTCTTATAACAGTGGGATAGAAGATGTCCTAGAACCTGGTGGTGCATGTTTTCAAGCTTGTATCTTCTGCGCAATGGAAGGGGGAGAAGAGAGAATGTGTCTTTGATTATGTTGGCTGCATTCCCAAGGCAATGTGAAGTGTAGACAGATTCCATGGAGGGGAGGCTGGTTTCTGTAATGAACTGAGCTGTGTCCACAACATTCTGCAGTTTCTTGCTGTCTTGGGCAGAGTAGTTGCCATTCCAAGCTCTGATGCATCCAGATAGGATGCTTTCTATGATACATCTATAAAAATTGGTGAGGGTCAATGTGGACCTGCTGAATTTCCTGAGCCTTCTAAGGGAGTAGAGGTGCCACTGTGCTTTCTTGGCCATATCATCCATGTAGTTGGACCAGGACAAGCTACTGGTGATATTCATAGAATCATAGAACAGTACAGCACAATACAGGCCCTTCGGCCCACAATGTTGTGCCGACCTTTAAACCTCACCTAAGACTATCTAACCCCTTCCTCCCACATGTCCCTCTATTTTAAATTCCTCCATATGCTTATCTAGCATTCTCTTGAATTTGACCAATGTACCTGCCTCCACCACCACCCCAGGCAGTGCATTCCATGCCCTAACCACTCTCTGGGTAAAAAACCTCCCTGATATCTCCCTTGAACTTCCCACCCATTACTTTAAAGCTATGCCCTCTTGTATTGAGCATTGGTGCCCTGGGAAAGAGGCGCTGGCTGTCTACTCTATCTATTCCTCTTAATATTTTGTATACCTCTATCATGTCTCCTCTCATCCGCCTCCTCTCCAAAGAGTAAAGCCCTAGCTCCCTTAGTCTCTCCTCATAATGCATATTCTCTAAACCAGGCAGCATCCTGGTAAATCTCCTCTATACCCCTTCCAATGCTTCCACATCCTTACTATAATGAGGCAACCAGAACTGGACACAGTACTCCAAGTGTGGTCTAACCAGAGTTTTGTAGAGCTGCATCATTACCTCACAGCTAGATATTTATACCTAGGAACTTGAAGCTCTCAACCACCTCCACCTCAGCACTATTGATGTATACTGGGGCATGTGTTCCACCCTGTTTCCTGAAGTCAATGACCAGCTCCTTTGTTTTGCTAACATTGAGGGAAACTTTGTTGTCATGACACCATGTCACTAGGCTCTCTATCTTCTTCCTTTACTCCGTCTCGTCGTTATTTATGATCTGGCCCACTACGGTGGTGTCATCTGCGAACTTGTAGATGAAGTTAGAGCGGAATCTGGCTACACAGTTGTGAGTGTATAGGGAGTAAAGTAAGGGGCTGAGGATGCAGCCTTTTGGGACACCAGTGTTCAGGATAATCATGCCAGAGGTGTTGCTGCCTATCCTCACAGATTGTGGTCTGTTGGTCAGGAAGTCAAGGATCCAGTTGCAGATGGTGGTGCTGAGTCCTAGGTCTAGGAGTTTGGAGATGAGTTTGTTTGGAATTATGGCATTGAAGGTGGAGCTGTAGTCAATAAATAGGAGTCTGACGTGGGTGTCTTTGTTATCCAGATGCTCCAGAGATGAGTGTAGGGTCAGGGAGATGGCATCCGCCATGGAACTGTTTCAGAGGGAGGCGAATTGCAGTTTGTCAAGGTTGTCTGGGAGGCTGGAGTTGATGCGTGCCATGACCACCTCTCAAAGCACTTCATGATGGTAGATGTCTGAGCCACTGTGCAATAGTCATTAAGGCATGTTACCTTATTTTTCTGTGGCACTGGGATTATAGTGGTCTTCTTAAAGCAGGTGGGAACATCAGATTGGAGTAGGGAGAGGTCAAAAATGTCTGCAAATACTCCCGCCAGCTGATCTGCACAGGATCTGAAGACATGAGCAGGGACTCCATCTGGATGCTTTCCATGGGTTCACTCTCCAGAAGACTGATCCGATGTTTGCAAATGTGGCTGTGGGTACAGGTGCGTTGGAAGCTGATGGGGTGGGTAGTGTCAAACTGTTCAAAATTTGCATGGAATGCATTGAGCTCATCGCGGAGGGATGCGTTGTTGTCAGCAATGCTGCCTGACTTCATTTGGTAGTCTGTTATAGCGTGAAAGCCCTGCCACAACTGATGACTGGTCTGGCACTCTATTTTGGATTGGTATTGTCTCTTGGCATTCCTGATAGCTTTATGAAGGTCTTAAATTGATTTCCTGTTTAGGTCAAGGTCACCTAATTTGAATGCCACAGACCTGGACTTCAGTTCATCCATGGTCTCTGGTTGGGGAACACCTGGATTGACCCCTTAGGTGCACAGTCCTCTACACATTTGCTGATTAAGTCTGTGACAGCGGTGTCATATTCATTTAGATTGCCCACTAAGTCCTTAAATATGGACCAGTCTACCAACTCAAAGCAGTCATGTAGAAGCTCATCTATTTCCTCACACCAGAACTGCACGACTTTCTGTACTGGGTCCTCGTTTTTCAATTTCTGTTTGCAGGGAGAAGGAGCACAGCCTGGAGGTCTGATTTACCAAAGTGTGGGCAGGGGATGGATCGGTAGGCAGGTTTAATGGTTGTGTAGCAGTGGTCAGTGGTGTTTGGACTCCTGCTAGGATAGGAAACGTGCTGATAATATTTTGGTAGCACACTCTTGAAGTTGACCTTGAAGTCACTGGTTATGATGATCCTAGTTTCAGTTTCTAGGTAAAATTCTATCACAATATGATCACTGTTCCCTAAAGACCCCTTAACTACCAGATCAGCAATTAACCTTCCTCATTATACAATTCTAGATCATCCCCATTGCCTTGTATCCTCAATATACTGATTCAAAAAAATAATCTTGTATATACTCTGAATTCACCTTCCACACTATTACTGCTAATTTGGTTGGTTTGCCCACTGTATATGTAGATTGAAGTCCTTAGTTACATGCATCTAATTTCCTGAAATATTATACCCTGCATTACAACTGCTGTTTGGGGCCAATATACAATTCCTAACAATGTTTTCTGTCCCTTGCTCTTTCTTAGCTCCACCCAAACTGACTTCACTTCTTGATTTTCCAAACTGAAACCCTTTCTATCTTGTGGTTATCCCATTCCCTGCATCTCTTTTCCATTTTGCCCATCTCTTCTAAAAGTTAAATATCCTGGAAATTATTTCCCACCTTGGTCACTTTGCAACCACAGCTCTGTAATGCCTATTAGATAGTATCCCTTTATTCCAATTTGTAACCATTACCTTACCTATCATGTTAGGAATGCTGCTTGCATTCAGCTAAAGAGCTTTGAGGTTTTCTACCATTTTCCTGAGCTCTGACAGTAATTAGTGGTTTACCTTTTTGTTTGTATGCACTATTTCCTGACAGACTGGTTGCCATTACTCATTTTGCTTTTCTGCACTATTGTTTACCTTCCTCTTAAAACTTTATAAACTTCCTCTCGCCAGAACCTCGACTCTATCCAGAGGAGCTCTGTGACCTTTATAGAAACTGGCCAACAGTTGAGGTCAGGGTGTTTCCTGATGCTTTCATCAAGTAAGCCTGTAATACAGTGGGACAGAAGGAACAGCACATTTGTGATATTACTTTAAGCTCTGGTTTCACGTATCGTAAATTTTCTTCCGAATATTAAGCTCCAGTGCTGAAGGGAGAGAAGTTTCCTCTGAAGGATTGAAAGTTTAATTGAGCATTAAGAAACAATTGTGCAGCTCAATGAGTAATGTAGAACAGTGTCAGACATAGTGTCTTCATTCAGTTAATCATGAGATATTCAATAAAAATATCCACCTTGCTACAGTTTTAGTGTTTCATAATGACCTGTGCTGTCCAAGTCCAATCAATCAATTTACTAAAGCAAAACACAATACATTGAATCAAGATTAAAATTTAACAAAACACTGCAAGCATTAATCATTTTGTGTCAGTAGCCACATTGCAACTTGACGTTTGCTGTGAAATCACAATATATACATTTGTATTTGTGCTTCAGAATGCCGAGACATATGCTAGGGGATAATTTCCTCAATTATTACTATTTATATTTCTATTCCTCCCATTGCTGCTTTCATCCTTGTGAGCATCTTTGTTTTTGTGCATACATTGAGAGTGTGTGTTCCATTTGAAGAATACTGGAGATGTTTAATAAATTAGGCAAGGCACTAGCTGATAACTTCATTTCCTCTCACCTTGATATTCTTTAAAAGACAGACCAACTTTATAGTTACTGCCATACATACCACAGTAGCTGTCTGGAAATGTGAAATGACAGGATGATATAAGTTAGCAGCATACAGAGCCTCTGCAAATTATTTTACTTAATTACCCTGGCTTTGCAGACTGTATTTGTATGCACTTATAAACACTAGTACAATACTGCATCTGCATTCAGTCTCTGTTGGTCAAAATTTTTCTTCTTTCCAATTTACTTCTGTTGCTGTGAAATTACAGAAAAAAAAGGACAATGGTATTTTGAAAGAATATTATTTTGCCACTAGGGATACTAGTTGCTAAATTTGGTTTCATTATAGCACCTTTTTGGCACCCATGGCAGACAAATAGTTCATCTGTTACATGGAAACACGTTTATGGGGCAGTTTGTTATAACTTGATGTCTTCTTATTTAACTACTATAAAAAAAACTTACCTGTTCTTACCTGCTACTCACCTGTGCCTCCTCATCAAAGCCTCAGATCCCCACTCCTGCACTGGCCCACACTCAATATGGCTATTCTGCTTTACCCTTCCTTTTATTGGCTGAGTTGCCACACATTTAGCCAATCACACAATTTTTAAAAAAACTGCTAGCTCCTCTCGTCTGCTGCTATGGCTGCTGCAACTGGAGAAAAAAAATTGAGATAGCAAATGCACAGATGTACAATTAACTTATCAGAGACATCATTGTATGGTGCCTGCTCATATCGTGGTTTTCAAACCTGAGTTTGAACTCAGGGGCAGGGAACAATATCAATTTATTGTAATAGTTTACAGTGCTGAGAAGTATTTCACTCTGTTGAAAGTGGGAAACTTTCAGCAAAATGCCTGAATCAAGCAGCAACTAGCTGTGAAACATCCAAGGCTGAAATAAAATACCCCACTGTAGAGTAAACACCTGTTCAAAATGAGTAACCAGCAGTTGTGCTTTCTTATTTAATAGAAAAGGAATTGTTTTCCAGACACTGATGTGAAATGCTCCGCAGAGCACTATGGGAGTGTCATCGCCAGAAGGTTTACTGAGTTCAAGAAAGCAGCTCATCATGATCTTTGCAAGGGCATTTAAAGATGGACAACAAGGCCTGGCCTTGCCAGAGATATTCATATCCCAAAAACTGAAAAATTAAACAAACAACAAGTAATGTGAAGGCAATATCTGAGTACTAACTTTTCCCATTACTTATTCATAGTTGGTACTAGATAATGCAAAAAGTTCCTAACCAAAAGAACAGGCCAGGCAGCAGATAAATATCCCGGTGCAATGCAAATAATAAAACATCATTTAATGAGAATGATAATGTTGTTTTTAATTTGTTTTATAGAATTATGATCTACAGCTGAAGCACATCATTCAGCTCGACTGATCCATTGCTGATGTTTATCCTCCCCACGAGCATCCTCTCGCTTTAATTACTTCTTCCCATCAGCTCCCATGTTCTACTATTCCCTTCTCCTTGATGCATACATCAACCCTTAGTTTAAATGAGTTTTTTTTCTGTCAGCTCTGACCATTCAGAACGGCAACACATGTGAGGTGTACATTCTCACTACTTTCTTATTTCCATAATATTTTACAATCTCTTAGCATTTCTTTCATATTGTACTTTATTTCTTTTTGATAAATGAAACAACAATTTTCTTTACCTTCATCGAATTTCCATGCTAATTCCACAATGTGTGAAGGGATGAAAGGAGTCTTAAGGGAGTCTTGGCTGACTTATAAGAGGACTACTACAAGGGGACTGTGTTGCACCCAGTCTGCATGGCAATTGACAGAATTGTAATATTCAATCCAACGGTATAATAGGTTCTTGTTTCTCAGTCTGATGGGGATTTAGTCTGTTATTCAATTTGGGAATTGTTAGAGTTGTGTTATTCAATGTGTCTAAATTATCAGTGTTGTGCTATTCAGTGTGATGGGATTATAAAGGCTATGTTACTCAATGTGCGAGGATTATAAATGGGAGGGTGTTATTCAATGTGACAAGATTATCAGTGCTGTGCTGTTCAATCTGATGGCATTATAAAAACTATGTTACTCCATGTGTGGGGATTATAGGAGGGGTATTATTCAATGCGACTGAATTACCCATGCTGTGTTATTCAGTGTGATGGGATTATCAGGATTGTGCAATTCACCGTGTGGGGATTATTAAAGCTCAATTATACTATGGGGGGTTTAATGAGGGCTCTGATAGTCATTCTGTATGGATTATCAGGGATGTATCATGCAATATAGGGGATTATAAGGGCTGTGTTCAATGTGGATTATCAGGGCTGGGCTATTCCATGTGTTCTACTTAAGAACACAAGTTAGGAGCAGTAACAGGCTACTCAGCATCTCAAGCCTGTCCTACCATTCAATATGATCATGGCTGATCTACCCAAACTTCATTTCTTCTTCTGTGCCAGTTCTCTGTAGGCTTCCTTTCCATGACTTTCAAAATGTATCTACTTCCTCTTTAACTACCCCCAATGATTAACCTCAACAACCCGATGGAGTAAGTGAAGTCCAGAGATTCGCTCTTCATTCTTCTAAACTCTGAAGAATATAGATCTAATTCCTTCAGCCACTTGTTATAGGACAACCCTCTTATTCCAAGAATTAGTTTAGTGAATCTCTTTTTGGAGTGCATCCAATACCAATATATTCTTAAATTTGGGGACCAAAACTGTGCACAGTGCTCCAGTTGTGGCCACAGTATGCTATACAATTATCAAAATACTTCCCTATTTCTAAGTCCCAGTTCTCTTACAATAAAGACCAATGTGTCATTTGCCTTCCTAACCACTTGCTGCAACTGCCTGCTAGCTTTTTTTGATTCGTGCACAAGAATACCAAGATCCTGCTGTACTTCATTCATCTGGAATCCTTTGCCATTTAGATAATAATCTGCCTTTAGATTCTTCCTACTGAAGTGCATGACCTCACATTTTGCTGCATTATACATTCTGGGGGGAGGTGGGGGTGGTTTAATGGGGCTGTGTGTGGATTACCAGGATTTTGATATATAATCTGAGGGTTTCTCAGGGCTGTGTTACTCTACGTGTCAGGACTCTTAAGGCTCTGCTTACACAACTAGGAATTATAAGGGGTCTGTTCTTCAACGTGAAGGAATTATCAGGGCTATGTTGTACAATCTGGGGATTATAAAGGCTGTGTTTTTCAATGTTTGTAGATTATCAGGGCCAGACTGTTCCATGTCAGGGTTATTGGAATTGTGTTAATCACTCTGAGGGGATTTATGAGACTGTGTTTTGTTCTACTTGCTGTGAAGCTGTTTCCCCTTCTGGGGAATGTAGAAATCAGGGGCATAGTTACAGAAAAATAGCTCATCCATTTTATGTGGAGGTGAGGAGGAATTTCTTCTGTCATTGGCTTGGGAATCTTTGGAATTCCCTTCCCAAGGAACTGTGGAGGCTGAGTTACAGAATATATATATATAAATCCAAGATAAACAGATTTTTGGTCTAACATGGTTATGGGGACCATGGAAGGAAATGGAGCCAAGGTCAAAATCAAATTGTCCATGATCTAATTCAACAGTGGAGCCGCTCGAGGGCTCTGTGGCTTCCTCCTGCTCCTAAGTGGTCTATCAGGGATTAATTGATCTACAAGGGAATTATCAAAACAGTGCTATTTAATATAATGGGATTGAAAGGCTCTATTATTCACTTGGCAGGGATTATCAAGGATGTTATTCAATCTGAGAGGATTATCAGAGTTGTGTATTTAATATGAGTGTATTCTCAGAATTGTGTTGCTAATCCGTGAGTGGTTGCAGATCAATTTTATTTGCATGAGTGAGGAATTTTTCCAGCCATGGTACTTTCAGTGTGAGTGAATTATTATCTAGACTGGTTAGTGCTTTGTCTGTTAAAGAATTGCCTAGTTATGTTTATTCAGTGTATGTAAATTATCTGGACTAATTTATTCAGGGTGTATGAAAGATTAGTTTGAATATTTTATTCATTGTACACAAGGGATTATTTGGTTGTTTAAATAAGGAGAAATAATCAAAGGTATTTAAATCAGGCTGACCGAGGAAGTGTGGAAGCAATTTCTAGAACTTGAGTTTGCTTGTGTAATATTATGACACATGATTTATGTGGGTTGTGGGTCATAACTATTAGGACGCTGTACCAAACTGAGTGACAAGATTATCAAGGAAGGATATTGAGTGCCTAATTTCAGTAATACAATTCTTTGGGTGATGGTGACTTGTCTAATTTTGTAACCATGATAATTAATAACATATCTTTATTAGTCACATGTACATCGAAACACACAGTGAAATGCATCTTTTGCATAGAGTGTTCTGGGGGCAGCTCACAGGTGTTGCCACGCTTCCGGCGCCAACATAGCATGCCCACAACTTCCTAACCTGTACATCTTTGGAATGTGGGAGGAAACCAGAGCACCCAAAGGAAACCCACGCAGAGACGGGGAGAATGTACAAACTCCTTACGACAGTGGCGGGAATTGAACCCAGGTCACTGGCGGTGTAATAGCATTACGCTAACCGCTACACTACCGTGCCTGCCCTGACTACACAGAAATGACACATTTCAAACTGGCAGATAATTAAAGTAAGCCTAATCCCCTCAGCCTTCTTTCAGCCCAAAATTCCATTGGAATGTTTCCTCACTTCACATCCCCAATCCTAACAAGAGGCCCCATCTCACCAGCAAAACTCTCAGCAGAACTCAGAAGCTTCCTGAAGAAGTGCATCATCACCATTGACTTATGGGGACCTTTGTCCTCACAATTTTGGGAAATCAAACCAGGGCAGGACTTTCACAATGAACAGTCGGGCCCTGAGAGTGCTGTAGAACAGAGGGACCTAGGAGTACAAAATACATCGTTCCCTGAAAGTGATGTCACAGGTAGACAGGGTGGTGAAGAAGGCTTTTGGCACGCTGGCCTTCATCAGTCAGGGCTTTGAGAATTGGGACATTATGTTGCAGTTGCACAAAACATTGGTGAGGCAGCACCTAGAGTATTATATACTGTTTTGGTTACCCTATTATAGGAAAGACATCATTAAGCTGGAAAGAGCCCAAACAAGATTCATGAGAATGTTGCCAGGGCTTAAGGGCCTGAGTTGTAGGGAGAGGTTGGGCAGACTAGGACTTATTCCTTGGAGCGTAGGAGATTGAGGGATGACCTTATGTATAAAATGTTGAGGACACTGATAGGGTGAATATACACAGTCTTTTTTCCCAGGGAAGGGAATCAAAAACTAGAGACCATAGGTTTAAGGTGAAAGGGGAAAGATGTAAAAGGGACCTGAGGGGCAACTTCTTCGAGATGAGGGTGGTGTGTATATGGAACGAGCTGCCAGAGAAAGTGGTTGAGGCAGGTACAATAGCAACATTTAAAAGACATTCAGACACGTACGTGGATAGGAAGTGTTTAGAGGGATACTAAACAAATGGGACTAGCTTAGACAGACATCTTGGTTTGGCATGGATGAGTTAGGCCAAAGGTCCTGTTTTCGTGCTGTATTACTCTCTGACTCTACTAATCATCACAAAACTTTCTGGAAGGCAAGCAGTAGCCCACTTACTATGCCCCTTCTGATAAAACTTCCTAAACACAAATGGATTTGTTCGTAGTGGGGAAAAAGAACTATTCATTTTATAGCTGCCAAGAAATTTGCCAAAAGAAATAACCTGCGATTTCTGCAATGCTTTGCATTCAGCAAGGATCTCAGACAATATGCGGTACAAAGTCCCGCAAACAAATAAATGATCAACAGAGTTCTGTTTTCAGTAGTGTCAGTCAAGACAGGAAAAGTCACAACTCTCAGCCACAACTCCCTGCATACATTGCAATTATGCAGGAGCGTTGTTGATTAACAAGGCCTCCAATCAATGTGTCTCCAACAGAGTAGCACTCCCTGTATTGTATAATGATGTGTCACCTTGAATGATTTTTTCAAATCCAGGTCTTAAACTTGAAATCTACACTGATATCTTTTAATAAAAAATTACAGGAGACACTTAGTTACAAATAAAGCATCTTTGGGAGTTGTTTAATTCATGCATAGTTTGCTGCTTTCATTTTGATGTAATCCTTGTTTTATTGTGGGTTATTTATGAGTCATACATTGCAATTTTTTGATCCAATTTCTGCTGTTAAGTGATTAAAATAAGTTGCACACATTGATTACATCATCAAATGCAGGAAATGTGATGGGGACCTGTTTCCATGCTGTGTGACTCTATGATTGCTTAAAGTTGAGAAAGAGCATTTATGGTACTGAAACCATGAAGCCATGTAGCAGAGCCCCATAGAAGCCCAATGTGAGAAGCAGAAGGATTGCATCACCTCACAAACTATCCACCCACACGCCCCATCAGTCTGACCCATCTGCAGAAGAGTCTACAATTCCCACATTGGCCTCATTAGCCACCTGAAAACTCACAAAGAAGTTTTTAAAAAAAACACCCTTCAAGTGTTTTGACTCTCTGTTCAAAACTGAACTTGGATTCTTTTTCCGTCAGTGGTTAAAGAAAGTTCCCCCAGCTGAAGTAACAGAGAAGCTGTGGTATGAGATTTAGTGGTCTGAAATGTAACCCTTTCACTGTCCTTTGAATTTTAGTATCACAGCAGAATATTACTTCAAGTGTGTGGACTCGTGGACACAGTAATGAGCTTAGAAGAAGCTATTGATAAGAGAGAGCTTGTGACAGCTAAATATTTTGATGTAAAATGGAATGCAGATTGAAGAAATATGTTGTTCGCTTCTGGAAAATGAATGGCCCGTGGAAGAAGATGGGAAGACACTGTCTTATTAGGTGATATAATTGAGCTGAGAATTTACCGCTGCTTCGAGGTATTAGTTTCGCTGAGGGTATACAATACACAGAAATTGGAGCAGAGAGATCACAAATGAAATCCAATGTTGAGGATGGACACCTTCATCACTTTAATAAAAAGCTCAGCAGGTCGGGGTGCATCTGTGGAGAGAGAAATAGACTTAGCATTTCACGCCATTAAAGCTCCAAGAAAGTTAAGGATCTCCATTTCAAGAGTGGGAATTCTGGAGTTTGAGATAATCACTGTGGTCAGAAGGAGAACAAACTGATAATAATAATTCTGGGCAGCAAAGTAAGGTGTGCCAATGAGCCCCTGCTTTTTATAAGTATAACTTATTTGACTTTGCTACATGTTGAACTTTCAAGAGACGAGAAAACTATAAAATCACTGCTATCACTGTAGAGTTCTACTGTTTCTCAGTAAAAAACCAGCTGCAGAGGTTTGCTGAGTTGTCCTCCAAATCTGAATTGCACAATTGAGGATGGTCAGAAATGTTCCATAACTCTTGATGTCATTGTGCACTAAACCAATAATAGGTTCACCCCAGGTTATAAATGTGCCGCTCTTGACATTAACCATTCCTGCCTCTCATTAACCTGTTCTCCATTATGTTTCACAAACGTGCTGAACATTTTTCATCTGGATGGTTCTTCCACCCTCTCCTGTTTTCTTTCCTGTATCCTACCTATTCTTTGCCCGGCACGGCATACCTCTCTATGGGAGAATCACTTATTAGTATTGGCAGTTTAAACATGGAACTGAGGATTGGTTTTGTGACTGATTTATAGCTATCTTCAGTTGTAAACGCAGAAAGATGTAGCAGAGACATGTCCAAAGATGGTTGCTTGACAAAAGTCATTAACCAGCATGAAAACCCTCCTCCTACTAAATAGGACATCTACTACAATTCAATGGCCTTAACATCTTTGCTTTATAATTCTGAGACATGGAGTTATCAAGTCATTGAGTCTTACAGCACAGACTATCCACTGGGAGTACATTAAACAGCTCAAGTGGTTTTACGTGCACTCCCTTTGCTTAATAATGAGAATTTCCAAGCAGAAGACCAAGAAATTAAGATTTAAGATTAAGATCTTTATTAGTCACATGTACATCGAAACACACAGTGAAATGCATCTTTGCATAGAGTGTTCTGGGGGCAGCCCGCAAGTGTCGCCTCAAACATGGAGACGGTGGCAGACACAGGGGTAAGGAATTTGAAGCAGAGAAAAAGCAATCTTAGGCAATTAATTTGACAACCAACAAGATCCTATGTAGTGGACTCAGCCCAATGTATTACCAGCACATCCCTCCCACCATCAGTAGTATCTACACAAGGCACTGCCTCAAAGTGGTAATATCCATCATCAAAGATCCCCACCATCTGGGCTATGCTATCTTCTCACAGCTACCATCAGGCAGGAGATACAGAAGCCTGAAGTCCTGTACCACCAACCAGGATCAAAGAAGTGCTCCAGAGAGCACAGCTTAAGTGGACTGGGTGCATCTTCAGAATGAGAGCTCACTACTGAAACATATCCTGCATGGGCAGCTGAAGAACGAAGGATGGCCCTTACAAGAAGTTCAGAGACAACCCGACAAGTGCCTCCTGTGGGCTTGCATCAAACCCAAGGACGTCCATATAGCTTAGGAGAGGGCTCATTGACAGTTTTGAACAAGACCAGGTCATGACAGGTTTGGCGAGATCAACAAAATCCATAGGCTTCATGCATAAAGGTCCACAGAGCAGCAGCTTCAAACATCATAACCGCAGACTTCCATGGCTACTATGCAACTGCCTTTGTCCATCAAGGTTCAAACTTCAGAGCGATGTATGTAGCCACAGATGAGATTTGTGACATCATCATCTTTGTGAATGATAAACTACCAATAACTCAGCATATGGAAGAGAGAAAGAACAGCGTGTAAGCTTTGGCTTGTGGCTACCACTTTTGCACTGCTAATGCAGTATCTTGCTGCTGAACCGCAGTGGAGAATGCTGATAGCATCTTTTTTTCTTTTCAGCTTTTTCTTGTAGCTACTGCGTCAGCAGCTTTTCAATCTGTAAACACACTGTGGCTTTTAATTAAATTCTGCAGCAACTTGCAAATTTGTCTTATCAAGGGAAAATAGTCGACATCTTCTACACTAATTTACTAACTAGTTCAGATTTATTATTTAGGTACCCAAAAAAATCTCTAAACCCCCAATGGCAGCAGAAGAGGAATTGCCTTCACTGCTGTAGAAATTCTCAGGAGTGCTCTCAATCCACTCTAATTCAGAAGAAAAGAACCTCACATACCCAGAACAAGATAAAGCTTACATTTGTGTAGTACTTTCATGAACTCAGGATGTCTCAAAGCATTTTGTAGCTCATGAATTTTTTTGTATTGTAGTCACAGCATTCAATATTTGGTTCATGTACAGACAGCTTCCACAGATGATTAATGGTATCTCTGCAGATTTCTAATCTTCCAGCATCTGTTTGAATCCTTTGTTCTATAAAGGGAATCTATAGTGTCTGTGAGTAGGCTAAGTGTAGGGAAGCTGTTCAACCAATCACACTGAAGAATTCTCATTGACAGCAAATCAGGAACTAGAAACAAAAATATAACCTTCCTTTAGATGACTGTATAGGAAGCAAAATGAAGATTGGGGAATACACATGGAATTAAATGAAAAACATAAATGAGAAAAATTTTAAAGCAACATTCAAAACGATATATAAGTAATATTAACAAGTCTTCACATATGAAAATTAATTTGTCAGGGCCAGAGAGGTTGCTCTGCAGTTATAACTTTCTGTGCCATTTAAAACTCAATTACTCCTGATCGAACTTGGCCAAAGAACATAACATAAGAACATAAGAAATAGGAGCAGGAGTACACCATCTGGCCCATCGAGCCTGCCCTGCCATTCAATAAGATCATGGCTGATCTGGCCATGGACTCAGATCCACCTACTTGTTTTTTCCCCATAACCCTTAATTCCCCTACTATGCAAAAATCTACTTAACTGCGTCTTAAATATATTTAATGATGTAGCTTCTACTGCTTCCCTGGGCAGTGAATTCCACAGATTCACTACTCTCTGGGAAAAACAGTTCCTCCTCATCTCTGTCCTAAGTCTTTTCCCCTGAATCTTGAGGCTATGACCCCAATTTCTAGTCTCACTACCAGTGGAAACGACCTTCCTGCTGATCCCCTCTCATTCTTCTGAAGTTTCCATCAGCCTTTAGTGCAAGACCAGTCGGTAATTGCCCCAGGTTCACAGCATGATGATGATCTCATGAGTACCCCATTTGCCAAGACTGCAGAGGAGCAAGATATCACTGACAACATTTTCTTAAGTTCCTGCTTTTAATTTCACATTTGTAGATGCCAAAAGTTGTTGTAAGTAACAACGGCAAGCATTTCTAGCCTCATCATTATTAGTGCAGCAAAGTCTGGGCCAAGTGTGCTTCCTTCATGAAATAATATTGTATTTTGGCAAAAGAAGATCTGTGATTTTAAAAAAATGAACATCTGTCGTGTTGCATTTTAAATTGTGAGCTTATCTATGATCCCATTACGGTCAAGATCTCTTTTTTTATATTGCAGTAGTATTTCTACTTGAAATGGTGAATGCAGTGCCTTTGTGATGGTATTCAACCAGTTCACATTGTTTAGCAGATTAAAATATTTTAATTTTGCTCAGGGTTTTCTCTGTTACCAATGCTATTGATAACAGGAAGCAAGTCTCTCACATGCTCTTTTGTTGAATAAAAATGGAATGCATTTATAAACTGTTTATAACATAGTAAAACTTTAAAAGATGCTTCACAGGAAGATTATCAGACATTTACTCCAGCTGCAGAGGCCAATGTTAGGGCAGACTACAAGCTGGATTTTAATGTGTCTTAAAGAAGGAAATAGAGGTAAAAAGGTAGGGAGATGGAGGAAGGAAATTGCCAAGTTCAGGACCTTGTCAGCTGAAAATGTGGCTGCCAGTGATGGAGCACTTAAAATCAGGAGTAAACAAAGGGCCAAGTTATAGAAGTGCAGAGATCATGGAGTGTTCACAAGAGACTGTAGATGCTGGAATCTGGAGCAACAAACAATCGGCTGGACGAGCTCAGCAGGCTGAGCAGCATCTGTGGAGGAGAGGAATTCTCGACCTTTCAGGTCGAAACCCTGCATCAGGATCCTCCTGCCAATTGTTTGTTGATCAAGGAGGATTGTTGGACTCTGTATTCTGACTCGGTGCCTTGGACATTGAGAGACAAGGAAAAGATTCCACTGAAGAGTGACTGCATAAATTTGGAATAAAATGCACAGTTGCCACACCCACAGTGTTTCATGCAGTTGAAGCATTTCCTAACACAAACACCATCAAGAAGCAAAGTCACACAGAGAACCTCACTGTCCACCAGTTTATGAAGCTTTAAGCTTTAACCACGCACATGTAATTGATATTCCTATTTCAGTGCAACCTTTGACTAGGCAACTTTAATGTTAAATATTATAAGTTAATGATGGTAAGTTCATTAAGGTTCCAGTATTTGGAAACTGAAGCCAAGTTCAAAATCATCCAAGAATTTGGAAGCTTTAATAATTGGGCTCAGGATTAAGGGATAATGTAATGAAAGTGCAGGCACAGAAGGCCACAGTTCTCTGAGTAATGCCTTCACTCATTCTCTTCATTTGCTTTGTACGACAGAGTCGGTGTGAACCCAGATGATGACCTCAACCAAGAAAGTATACGTGTGGTAAGTGCAAAAATGAAACTTACATTCGCTGTAAATAAACGGTGCGACATTTGAGCAACCTGAAAAACATGTTTAACAAAACCCATTATTTCTTCATTAATAAGATCTCCTTGCTATCATTCAGATGGTTTGCTCTCCCTTATCATTTAATAGCCATTTGCCTTGCTTTTGATTGGCGCACGGGTTCTTCTGCTCTGTTTTGCTGTTTTTTAATTTTGTACCAATGAACTGGGTGTGAAAAATAGGAAAGTGCATTAGAAATCTCAACCACAAAGGGCTCTTATTGCATGCACTGAGTATGTGATATTGTATCATCTGCATGTTGTATTTCACTGTCAGAATTTGATGATGTTGGAATTAATGCCTAATTTACTATATTATGGAGATGGTACATTCAACTGAGGAAAAATTTTTATCCTACAATTTTTCAATACAATGGTCCATATTCTAAAGTGAAGTGAATGTGTCTACTATTTGCAGCAAAAACACAAACTGCTGGAGAAAAGTAGCAGGTCAGGCAGCATCTGTGGAGGCAAATGGAGAGTTAATGTTTTGGGTTGAGACCCAGCATCCCAGATGCTGCCTGACCCGCTGAGTTCCTCCAGCAGTTTGTTTTTTGCTCCAGATCACAGCATCTGCAGTCTCTTGTGTCTCTCTGTGTCTACTGTTTGTTACACTTTCCCTTCTGTGTTTAACTTTTTAAAATTTTTGCGTGACAAATTGCTGAAAGTACAGCCATGAAATTGCAAAATGAAGGAAATGAGGTATTTGGTACCAAGTGAACAAAACAAACCACTAGTTATCTCTTTGAGGGACTGTGAACTTCACTTTACTTCACAGTTCTTTCCAACAAGTAAAGTCACACCAGAGCACCTCACTGACTTATGTATGCCAATTCAGTTGTTTTGATGCTGTTTCCTTTTACATTTTCACTGACGCCAGTAAAATCCTTACACTGACCCAATTCAATGTGAACTGTCATCCTCCTTTCCTTTTGCACTTTTGCCTTTAATTTTATCTCATTATATTTCCTTATTCTCACTCTGTTGCTTGTCATTGGTGATCTAATCTCAAGCTTCATAACCACACACATGTAATTCAAAAAACTTACAGGGTGTAGAAAATAAATTCAGACTTAAAGTACTGAGAATAAACCCTTCTCACGTGTAGCTAAGAAAACATCTGGGAGTGCTGGGTATTTAGTGTATCCTGCCATGAACTTAAAACAATTAATTTAGGTGCCACTCTGTTCCCCTGCTTTCACTGGTTTCAGGAAGCCCAGTAAACTCATGAATATGCCATTAAATTTGGAAGTTGATTGAGATATCACTCTGGTTGAGCAATTAGCATATTTTAATAGGCAGTCCACATTTCTGAGCTGTCTTGAAGAAGCCTAAAATGCTAGAGTTAGATGCAGATCAATGGGTAAGAGCTGGTTCTCTGATGGATTCCCTATGGCTTTCATGCCCACCCTCACTTACTTTTGTAACCCAGGTTAAAATCACCCCTGTTCACTCCTCCAAGATAAAATTCAACCATACCTCTCTTTAGTTCTTTTTGTTTCTACTTTGTAAGCAACTTTTCATCTAGTCTTATATCCTACTGTAGATCCTAGTGGTTTAAAATTTAATAAATTTTACATGTGAGACTATCAAAAGCATACTTAGACTCCAACTAAATTACATGATGGCAAATGTTATTATCTGCTTGATCTGTAATTTCTTCAGAGAAGTCCAGGAGATCAGAAAGAATTCTCCTCTTACAAATCCACATTCTACAGTGCCTGTTCCTTGCCAACTTAAGATCTGGTAACTGCCGTTGGGCAGAATCTCAAAGAGTCACTGAGTCATAGAATCATAAAGCATAGAAAAAGGCCCTTCAGTCCTCCATGTCAATGCTGACCATCAAGAACCTATCTATACTACTTCCATTTATCAGCACTTGGTTTGTAGCCTACTATGCCCTGAACTGCTCGTCCAGATGCTTCTTAGATGCTGTTGGAGTACCTGTCTCCACCACCTTCTCAGGCAGCACATTCCAGATTTCCACCTTGGGTGCTGTCTGTGTGGAGTTCTCCCTGTAACTATGTGGGTTTCATCTGGGTGCTCTAGTTTCCACCCACATTCCAAAGACATGCGGGTCAGTAGCTTAATTGGCCACTATAAATTGCTCCAAGTGAGGGAGGTTGATGAGAATGTAAGAAAATAAAACAAAGGGATTAATATAGAATTAGTCTCAATGGGTGGTTGAAAGTCACCACGGACTCGGTGGACTGAAAGGCTTCTTTCTGTGTATGTCTCTCTGACCTTGGGTGAAAAGATTCTTCTTTAGAATCCCTTTAAACCTCTTACTCTTCACCTTAAACCTATGCTCTCTGGTTTGATACACTCTGTTTACCCTGTCTAGGGTACTATCTACCCCATCTAGGGTACTATCTACCCCATCTCTTGCCCTCACAATTTTGTGTACCCACACCAGGTTCCCTTCTCAGTCTCTTCCGATCAAGGGAATCAAACACCACCAATGTTCATGTCACCTGCAAATTTATTAATCTCCCACTTTAAAATCCATGCTGGATTATTAAATTCTTAATACAAAAGCATTTTAAAAGGGCTGAATCATACATTTAATCATCCTTTCTCCAATGCATTTATTACCTAGTGCTTCAAGTCATGAAGTCTGGGTGGTCATTTGTTTTATATTCAATGGATTGATCAAAAGAGCTAATTGTGCACAACAATGAGTCATATATGCACTTGAAATTGATCCAAATATATGATTATATTTGTAATCACTACTAGCCCTAAAACCATCTGAAATATCTCTGCTTCTCTAATATTGAGCCTGCTATTATTCCTACTGTTAATTGCTTCAACATTGGCAGCTGCACCTTCTGTTGTCCAGGTCCCAAGCTCAGGAACTCCCTTCATAAACTTCTCCCTTTGGCCCTCCTTAATACGCAGATTAAAGACCACAGTCTGGAAATGTGTACACTGTTACTTTACTGCTACTGGAATTTGTTGCAACGGAGGGCTGTGGAGGCCAAGTCATTGCTCATATTTAAGGCAGAGACTGATAGGTTCTTGAGTTGTTCAGGGGGTTAAGGGATACAGGGAGAAGGCAGGAGAATGGGGTTGAGAACAGAAAAATAAAATCAGCAGTGATTGAATGGCAGAGCAGACTTGATAGGCCATATAGCCTAATTTTGCTCCTATATCTTATGGTCTTATGGTTACTGGCATTGGTTTGGTGAGCCAATGACTGCCTAAGTTGTGAACCTGCTCTGCAAACTATAGCAGTGCCTAAGGTCTAAGGTGCATTGCTTGGGGAACATCACTTGACATGCATGTGATGAATCAGAATCAGGTTTGTTATCACTGACACATGTCGTGAAATTTGTTGTTTTGCGGCAGCAGTACAGTGCAAGACATTAAAAATTACTATAAGTTACAAAAATAAATGAATGATGCCAAAATCATGTCAGATTTACAAATGGACCTCAGGCTGGGAATGAAAGGAAATGAGCTGGAAGTGATTGTTTGCATCCAAAGTTCATCTTCAGTTACAGAGCACTGAACTATCCAGCGCTTTGGGGTCAAATTTCTAGGCCAACCTGTGTGTGTCTGTGAATCTCTCTCTCTCTCTGTCCCTGTGTGTATCTGTGATTCTCTCTCTCTCTCCTTGTGTTTCCATGATTCTCTCTCTCTCTGTCCCTGTGTGTATCTGTGATTTTCTCTCTCTCTCTGTCCCTGTGTATCTGTGATTCTCTCTCTCTGTCCCTGTGTATCTGTGATTCTCTCTCTCTCTCTCCCTGTGTGTATCTGTGATTCTCTCTGTCCCTGTGTGTGTCTGTGAATCTCTCTCTCTATTCCTGTGTATCCGTGATTGTCTCTCTCTCTGTCCCTGTGTCTATCTGTGATTCTCTCTCTCTCCTTGTGTTTCCATGATTCTCTCTCTCTCTCTCTCTCTAACCTAAGAGCAAGCTTTTGGCCACCTATGCTAATATCAGCATCAATTTTAGTTGGTAATGTTCCTGTGAAGCCCCTTTGGATGTTCTATTGTGTTGTAGGCACTATTTAAATGGATAACCTTAACTAGTTACTCTAAGGCAATGATCAATGACCACATCCAAATCCTTTTGCATCATAAGCTTTACTTTACTGAAAGTACTTGCTTTACATTTCTTGTTCCTTGCTGCTTTATTTTTTTGTGATAAAATCCAAATTGCACACTAAGACATCTTTACTCATGTTACCAAATCTCTTAAATCAAAGCCCATTGTTTGGCATTAGAAGTTATAATATGAGAAAAATACTCTTCCCTATTTTTTACATGATAACTGGATGGACACAGCAGACCCCCATTCCAAAAACAGGCTGAATTTTGATTCCTGGAAATGAGTGAATTGTTAGTGAGTCAAAGATTAAAATCTAAAATATTCAAAACGGTAGTTAAACTCACTCACTTATGGTTTAAACAAAAGTGGGATGAGGGTCAGGTCATCCTTATAATCTACCCAATTAAATCATTCCACTCCTCCGCTTCCACCCCAGTAAATGGTCTGCTCCCAACATCACTGCAACATCATCTCCCCCACGTAGCCTCCAACTACACATTGGGCCTACATTTCTTCACCATTATTACCCCCTGATCACTGGTGGACTATGTCCAACCCCCAAATCACTACTGAACCCAGATCCAGCCGCCACTGGATCCAACTGCCTGATCCCCAACCACCATCTTCCCTCCCTGGCCACCACGCACCCTCTTCTTCCAGCAAAATCACCAGTGTTTAAAAACAAAATGATTTCCCTGAACCCAAGTCTTGCATGAAGGCTCTGAACTGAATCAAAATGCGGCATAGCATGAGATGACATATTGTTAGCTCTGCAAAATGTGACCACGTTGACCAAATTACTGAAAAAGTAACAAAAACCTTCCCTCAAAAGAAGTTTGTCTCTGACATTACTGAGGTACTTCTCTCTCCTTGGAATTGGTTAACTAACCTTAAACTGGATTTATAATTGTTGCTGCAAGTGAATCCCATGAGAGAACATGCCTCTGTGGTAAACTACAGACCAGTATTTCTGTTTATCACTATCTTCAATCTTTATTATTTTTAGTCTCATAGAACAGTACAGCACAGGGACAGGCCCTTCTGCCCATGATGTTGTGCCGAACTAATTAAGTTAGTAATCAAATGCCCAACTAAGCTAATCCCTTCTGCCTACACAATGTTCATATCCCTCCATTTCCTGCACATTCATGTGCCTATCTAAGAGCCTCTTGAACGCCCCTATTGTATTTTCGTCCACCATCACCCCAGGCAGCGCATTCAAGGCACCCACCACTTTCTGTGTTTAAAAAAAACTTGCCCTGCACATCTCCTTTCAACTTACCCCCTCTCATCTTAAGTGCATGCCCTCTGGTATCAGACATTTCAACCCTGGGAAAAAAGATACCAGCTGTCTCCTTTATCCATGCCTCTCATAATCTTATAAACCTCTATCAGACCTCCCCTCAGCCTCCGCCGCTCCAGAGAAAACAACCCAAGTTTGTCCAAATCTCCTTATAGCACGTGCCCTCTAATCCAGGCAGCATCCTGGTAAACCTCTTCTGCACCCTCTCCAAAGCCTCCACATCCTTGCTGTAATTGGGCAACCAGTATTGAATGCAATACTCCAGATACGGCCTCACTAGGGTTTTATAAAGCTGCAACATAACTTCCTGACTCTTGAACTCAGTTCTTCGACTAATAAAGGCAAGCATGCCATACACCTTTATCACCCTATCAACCTGTCTCGTTAGTAAAAAACTCCTTTAGGGTTGACCATCTCTAAATATCTTTTGATTGAAGCTTTTTCTGAATATCTAATTAAGCAAAGATTAATACACATTTTCAAAGAAGTGAAGACATTCTCTTTAGCATGTCAGGGATGGTCTGTATATGGTCAACAGTGATCTTCAGGAAGTTGAATGTACAGCATTCTGTGATGTTGACAATACTGAATTTCAGAGGAAATAGATAGTCTTTGATTGGTGCATCTGCTCAAAATGGGCATCACCTCACCTGCTATCTTCCATGGACATTTTTGGATGAGTTGAGAATTGGCAATCAACACTGTGACTGTCCTTCTCAGGCAGTCCCTCAGGATTGAGCTTGGCTTGCTTCTACTCCAGCATCTTGACTAGGATCAGGATGGTATCTGGGATTCTGGATTATAAAATTATATCCCGTATCCTTCCACTGTCTATAAACTTCAGGTGAACAGTGTCATTGTCCACAGCAGCTTGAGAAACTCAACACCATTCAGGCAGCACTTGTCACTGTATTCAGTATCCACCTCCTCCATCACTGGTGCTTTTTGACACAAGAACATGAAAATAGGAGCAGAAGTAGGCCACTCTGCCTCTTGAGCCTGCCCTGCCATTCAGTATGACCATGGCTGATCTATGCTGTCCCCTTCTGTGCCAGTTTCCCATAACCTTCAATTCTCAATCTTTCAAATGTGCCTTTCAAATCAATCTTTCAAATCAATCTCCAATGTGCCTGATGATTTGGCCTCCACCACCCTCAGGAACTGGTCTTCCAGAGATTCACTGTCCTCTGAGGGAAGAAATTTCCATGCACCTCAGTTTTTAATTACCAGCCCCTTATTTTGCAGCTATGTCCCCTTGTTCATGACTCTCCCATTGATGGAAAGATCGCAATACCTACCCTGTCAAGTCTGCTTATACTCTTATATGTTTGAATAAGGTCACTTCTCATTCTTCTAATTTATTTCTTCAGCACCTCATTACATCCTGACTCCTATCCCCCACGCACTAATCCTTGGCCTATAACACAGGCAGGTCTAGCACTCTAAGAACATTATAACATTAAAGTTTCCATCCAAGTCGTTCACTACTTTGACAAATATATATTGTCATTCCTTCAGCCCAGCTGCATCAGTCGACTGGGTACTATGTAATAGGAATGTTTGCTTATCCTCCTCTGAAGGACCTTGGGATATTTTACTCAATTATACTTATTATTTTCAAGGTCTCCCTCAGAAACTAACAATTCACAGACCTTCAATGCAGCTGCCAACTGTAATACTGATAAGTGGACCAAAGTTGAAGCTGACAATGCAGCCTAACGTCCTTAGGAATCCAGTACAATGGCAATAAACAGATTGCAGATACATGGGAATCACAGTTCTGGATTCCCTCCTCCATGCCTTTTACCCACTCTTGATCTTTTCATTTCCAGGCCGTCCATCCGCAGTCTCTTGTGCTGCAATCACAGTTCTGTGATCAGTATTAGTTGCTCCTGACTCAAGGATGGGCTGAGTCTTCTCTCACTTAGTGTTCACTGCTGCAGAAGAGCTTCAATTCCATTTAACTCGACACAAACCTGTACATATAAACATAAGAAACAGGAGCAAGTAGAGGCCAGTCAGCCACTTGTGTCCGTTCTGCCATTCAGTAAGATTACGACTGATCCAACCTTGGCCTTAACTCCACTTTACTACACTCTCTCCATAACTCTTGACTCCAGTGTAATGTAAATATCAGCCAATCTCTGCTTTGAATATATTCAATGACTGCAGCTTCACAGCTCTCTGGGCTACAGAATTCCATTGATTCACAACCCTCTGAGAGGGAAAAATCTGAAATGGGTGACTTCTTATTCTAAAACAATTCAAGATACCCCTACTAATGGAAACATCCTCACAGATACCCCTACTAGGACAACCATCCACTCACCAAACACCGTTAGTTCCCTACAGAATCTTAAAGGCTTCAATGAGTATAGGCCCAATCTGTTCAACCTGGTGAACCTTCTCAGCCCTGCTACCAATGCAAGTATGTCTTTCCTTAACTAATGATAGGTACCAACTCTGTACACAAATGTGGTCTCACAAGCACCCTGTGAAGTTGTATCACAACCACCTCATGTTTATACTCTGTGCAATAAAGGCCAACAATCAATTAACCTTCCTAATTACTTGCTGTACCTGAATGTTAATTTTTTGCATTTCCTGCAATCGGACTTCTAAATCACTTTGCCCCTCCACATTTTGTAGTTTCAGTCCATTAAAATAGTAATTTTCATTTTCATTCTTCCAAAGTCGATAACCTCACATCTTCTCACATTATACTCCCTCTGCCACATTTCCTCAAGTACAATTGAAGGTGTCAATGGAGGAAAGATTTCCAAAATTATACCAGAATTCTGCTAATGGCACATGTTTTTTTGCTCAAACCCTGACTCAGCCACCACCTTCATGAATGATCTCATGATATTGAACAGAACAGACTTTCAATCTGTCATAGGGCTTTTCACATGAAATTGTCTGCAGCATTTCCTACTATAGGTGTTAGTTTAACTGAGGTGCACTGACATTTTGGGACATTTATTTTTGAATTTCAGATTCATCCAAGTGCATGTATTTGGAACAGACACCAACTTCCCCAAGGATACTTTTTGAAGCTTCATCACCTATAATCGCTCCATTTATGTCTCTCAATGAACTCTACATAGCTGATATTACTTTATAAAAATCTCCTCTGCTTCACTCCTCAGGTTTACAATTCTCAGTTTTTGAAACTCTTTCTTTACCTTCCTTTGTTAGGAATTCTTTAAATATTAATGTTAATTTCTTTAACTGTGTTTTTATTGTGAGAATGTTTAAACACCCCCACTCATATCAGATTTGGTGTGATAAACTTGGTGACCTTACAAGTGATTGATTCAGGGGAACAAGAGCCTTCTCATGCTTTCTTTCTCTCCTTTTCCATGAAGCTATTTTCTCTGACATAACAAAACAACAATGGAACAACAGACATATTGATGTTGACAACCTGCTGAGCAAGTTGAGAAATGTTGGAAATTAAAAAACAATGACTGTTTTCATGCCTATGCAAGTAGATGTGATTCATGTTAAAGCTTTCTGCCCATTCTCCAGTGTTGATGTCATGGAACTGTACAACACAGAAACAGGCCATTCAGCCCATCACATCCATGCCAACCCTTTTGCCCATTTACACTAATCCCATTTGCCCACACTAAATCTGTATCCTTCTATGCTTTGCCTATTTAAATGCCTGTCTAAATGCCTCTGAAATGTAGTAATTGTGTCTGATTCCACAACCTTTTCTGGCAGTGAGTTTCAGATGTCAACTACTCTCTGCATAAAAAAAGAAGTTCCTCTCAGATCCCCTTTAAAACTCCTTCTTCTCACCTTAAACCTATGCCCTCTTGTTTTTGATAACCCTACCATAGGAAAAGGATTCTGACTCTTTACCCTGTCTGTGCTTCTTATAATTTTATATTCCTCTATCAGGTCACCCCTCAGCCTCCTTCACTCCAGGGAAACAAACCCAGTCTATCCTGTCTCTCCCTGTAACTAAAGTCCTCCAAATCCAGGCAACATTCTGGTGAATCTCGTCTGCACTCTCTCCAATGCAATCACATCTTTCCTATCATGTGGGAACCAGACCAGCACACGATACTCCAAAGTGCATTCTAACTAGTGCTTTGTAAAGTTGCAACATAACCTTCTAACTTCTATATTCTATGTCCCAATCTATGAATTCTGTCTTCAGAGGTGAAAATGTTACCAAAAAATACTCAGAATCTCGTAATACCCACATCCTATGAGTAAGTATAAAATAAATCATATGTTTATGACAGAAGTAAAAGAACTTTGAATAAGGAAATAGGTCATTTGCCTAATGGGTTCATACTATTCTCCAGATGTGTAATAGACAGCATCTATGAAGGGAAGTGGATAATCGACATTTCGGGTCTGATGAACTGAAGGGTCTCGACCACAAATATCGACTGTCCATTTCCTCCATAGATGCTCTCTGACCCATTGAGTTCCTCCAGCTTTTTGTGAGTTGCTCCAGATTCCAGCGTCTGCAGCCTCTTGTGTCTCCATAATGTAAATGGTTGCATCATGGTCAACACAATACTCAGTGAGCTGAAGTACCTGTTCTGTGCTCTGTATTAATTATCAAAGTTTGATCCCTCAACTTAGTATGTAATGAAACAGTCCTGGACTCAGTGTTCTACATTTCTGTGCTGCTATGTGCAGGCTCAGAGATCTGGAACACACTGATTAGATAAGATATCTTTATTAGTCACATACATCAAACCATACAGTGAAATGCATCTTTGCATAGAACGTTCTGGGGGCAGCCCGCAAGTGTCACCACACTTCCGGTGCCAACATAGCATGCCCACAACTTCCTAACCCGTACATCTTTGGAATGTGAGAGGAAACCAGAGCATCTGGAGGAAACCCACACAGACGCGGGGAGAACGTACATACTCCTTACAGACATTGGCTGGAATTGGACCCGGGTCGCTGGCATTGTACTAGTGTCAAACTAACCACTACACTACCGTGCCTGCACTGGCACGTACTCTCCAGTTAATCTGTGGTTCTCTACAGACCTGCTAACAGGCTGTGACTACAATTCAGCCCACATTCATAGTTTTTATCATAGAACTTAGGACATAGAACAGTACAGCACAGGATCAGGCCCGTCAGCCCACGATATTGTGACAAACTAATTAAACTAGTAATTAAACGCCTAACTAAACTGATCCCTTCTGCCTACACAATGTCCATATCCCTCCACTGTCTGCACATTCATGTGCCTATCTAAGAGCTTCTTAAATGCCTCTATTGTATCTGCCTTCACCACCACCCCTGGCAGTGCATTCCAGGCACCCACCACTCTCTGTGTAAAAAAAAACTTGCCCCACATATCTTCCTTCAACTTACTCCCTCTCACCTTAAATGCATGCCCTCTAGTAAGATAAGATATCTTTAATAGTCACATGTACATCGAAACACACAGTGAAATATATCTTTTGCGTAGAGTGTGCTGGGGGCAGCCTGCAAGTGTTGCCACGCTTCTGGCGCCAACATAGCATGCCCTTAACTTCCTAACTCATATTTCTTTGGAATGTGGGAGGAAACCAGAGCACCCGGAGGAAACCCACCACAGACATGGGGAGAATGTACAAACTCCTTACAGACAGTGGCCGGAATTGAACCCAGGTCGCTAGCGCTGTAATAGTGTTACACTACCGTGCCTAGTATTAGACATTTCGACCCTGGGAAAAGATACCACCAGTCTCTTATATCTATGCCTCTCATATTCATATAAACTTCTATCGGGTCTCCCCTCAGCCTCCGCTGCTCAAGAGAAAACAACCCAAGTTTGTCCAGCCTCTCCTTATGGCACATGCCCTCTAATCCAGGCAGCATTCTGATGAACCTCCTCTGTACCCTCTCCTAAGCCTCCACATCCTTCCTGTAATGAAGTGACCAGAATTGAATGCAATACTCCCTGACCACCTTCCATTAATTTAGTTTGCTCCTTGAAGGTTTTCTACAGCTATGTCAGTGTTGACATCCTGTTGACCTCTGTGAGCTGCAGAAGTAAAAAACAAGGTACATTGGAGAAATGTCATAAATTCTGTTCCAAATAGTAACTGATAACGTGAAGGGATAACGAAAGCTATGCTTCCAGATACACAGTATGGGTTTTAAGAAAAAGATCAAGTTGTTAGGTTTATAAAAAGAGGCATTGAAGATTAAAGCAAGGGGGAATCTAATGGATATTTTCAAAGTTGTGAAGTAGGTAAACCAGGAAAGATTTTCTTTATGAACCAGCAAATTTCCAACAATTCTCTGGAAGAACGAAGCAGAAAATTAATACATCTTTCTTACACAAAACAGAATTAGACGATGAAGGTGCTTCTCCATGAACAGTTATGAGGTAAAATTTGTAGCATGGTTTTTTAAAAAAAACAATAAATAATTGAGAGGGAAGAATAATAATCAATACAGGAGGACAGAAGGAACTTTAGATTAGAGTCTCACTGTGGTTCAGGAGCTGATTGAACCTGCGGGTCAAGTGACCACTTTTACTGATTCCTTTGTAAACCTCCAAAATCCCCTGCTGTACTTCATTTTCCAGGTGAATTTGGATATATTTCATGGGTTGAGTTTCTGCATATTCTTTTTTGAATATTAAAACATTCCATTTTTTCACAGACAAATGATGGAATTTCTAAAAATATTACTCAGAGTCTCACTAATTTCTTCACTCTCCCATGGAATGATAGAAGTTTACAGCATTAAATTAGGTATATCAGGGATGCCTGATATAGGCTGCATTAGCTCACATGGATAAGGTCCTCTGCTTCCCAATAACTATTCATTTTGGAGTGCCATGGAGATTGATCTAATGAACCCAGTCGTAATGTCAAAATGAACATCGTTGTAACTTCCAAAGAGCAATGTAAAGAATTCATTCAGCATATCAAATTCTCCATATTACTATCCAACTAAGTTATCTAATTGCTTTTATCTTGGTTTCTGGTTATGCTGTCTTACATCCTTCTTGCTATCACCATTTTAGTAATGGTCAGTTAAGTGTTGTCTGATTCCCATATGTCCTGTTTGGTTCCTTGAACGTATCATTAAGATGCTTAGCCTATTATCAGAAAATATTATGAAAAAATCTAGGAGGTTTGAATTAATGTAGAGGCATGAGTTTGGAAACTCCTCTCCTCCCTACTCCTGTCACTGGCCATCCTGAAACATCTGTCTGATTCCAGACCACAGCTTCCTCCTTTTTGTTGTTAGTAAGGTAGTAAATAAGATAAAAGCAAAATAGTGCAGTTGCTGGAAATATAAAAGAGAGTACTCGAAATACTTAGCAGGTCAGGCAGCATCTGTGGAGAGGTAAGCAGTATTAATGTTTCAGAGATGACCTTTCATCAGTACTGGGAAATGAAGTTTCAAATTGCAGAGGGAGCAGGAGGAATTTTTGTTTCTTGGCCTCAACTTTTTTCCCATTCCTCCTAGAAACCATTAACTTGAACGCAAAGGTCATCCTTGCTCAGTTGTACTAAAAACAGAAAATGCTGGAAACACTCAGCAGATCAGGCAGTGTCTGTGGAAAGAAAAACAGAGTTAAGTTTAAGGTCGAAATGCATCCAGCCAGTCAATTCCTTTAACAATTTTGTAAGTTTCAATGCAATCTCCTCTCATTCTTCTGCAGCCAGAATTGACAAAGTGAGTTGAATGGCCTCCTTGAGTATTGTAAATTTCTATGACTCTACAAGTTTCCATTACCCAAAGAGCTGTGGGGGAGGGAGGTGTTCATACCTGAGTGTTTTAGTGGAAAATCTATTACATGGTACTATTCCAGATAAATGGCACAAAGTCCTATTGGGATTATTGTAATTCTGAAATTCAGTAATAAAAAGTGGCTGAAGAAAACAGTCAAAGACATTAGAAGCCACTGAAGAAATTAGATCTATATTCTTTGGAGTTTAGAAGAATGAGGGGTGGTGTTATTGAAACATAATATCCACAGGGAACACGATGAAATGTCGATATGTTTCCACAAGTGGGAGAATCTCAAAAGGGCCACGCTTACAAGATTCAAGAATGGTCATTTAAAACAGGGATGCAACTAACTTCTTGCAGTTGGTGGTGAATCTCTGGAATTCTCTCCCCTGCATGTGTGTGGAAGCTGGATCAATGAGGGTATTTAATGAGGGTAGATACATATTTTGAAATATCAGCAATTTGAAAGCACAAAAGAAGATTTGAGGCCAGGTATTGTGTATTGGTTTATTATTGTCACATGTACCAAGATGCAGTGAAAATCTTAGTTTTGCTAGCCATCTATACAAATCATTTCAAAAACATAAGTATTTTGAGGTAGTACAAGGGAAACGCAATAACAGAATGCAGAATATAGTGTTACAGCTGTAGAGAAAGTGCAGTGCAGGTAGACAATAAGGTGCAAGGGCCATGACGAGGTAGATTATGAGGTCAAGAGTTCATCTTCAATGTACAAGAGGTCTATTCAAGAGTCTTATGTCAGTGGGATAGAAGCTGTCCATGAGCCTGGTGGTGCATGTTTTCAAGCTTTTGTATCTTCTGCCCGATGGAGAAGGGAGAATGTCTGGGGTGGGTGAGTCTTTGATTATGTTGGCTGCTTCACCGAGGCAGCGAGATCAGCCATAATCATATTGAATGGTGGGGCAGATTTGAAGAGTGGAGTGGCCTATTCCTGCTCCAATTTTTTTATGTTCTTATATGGAACATTCTTAAGAGTTGTTCCTTAAAACATCCACTTTGGGAGTTATCTACCTGACTGATGTGTGGTGTTCAATTCCTCGCCACTAACTTCTAAGCAATACATCTGCAGAGGTTCTGAAATCATGCAGCATTAATAGCCAGTAATGTGTCATTTAGTTAATACCAAGAGGTGGGTGATGATTCATAAATTTTTAATCACGTCAGTGCATGAGCAAAGTGTCCTCAGATTGTCACTTGAGAAATGCAATTTTGTCAATTAAGAATTTTTCATTTTGTGAAGCAGTTTATTAAAAAGGGCCCTGGATAAAGAAGCTAGGCACCATAGCTTCTACCAGGTTTGTTGCATGTATTGAAAAAAAAATTCTGTCCAATAGTTAGCATGTATCTGGCAAATATACAGATAGCTGCAGCTGGGTTTTGTTTTACTTTAGTCTGATTCACAGAAGGAGATGATAAATGAGCTTTGACACAGCAGGTTGGCTGCAATGCATTCTGCCACAGTCTTTGCTGGCAGCTTCCCACTTGTCAGGTTCCTAGTTTCACCATGCAGGGCAAGGCGAGACTCTGTATGGGAGCCAAGCACTTACCCAACCACAGGGAGAGGGAACTCCTGTTTCTTTCTATAATAAATTCTTGCGCTCTTACTTATTTTATAAAGACTTCCATTTCTACGGAGACTTCCTTGACCCCAGGACATCCCAAAGTATTTTGTGGCCAATTAAGTACTTTTAGAATTGCAGTCACTTTTCTAATATATTGTTAGGGTTATCCAATTTGTGTGTAGCAAGCTTCCATAAATAGTAGTGTGACCACACCAGGGACTGGGTGGTGTTGGGGTAGTGCAGAGGAACAGAGGCTTGGGCCAACATAATCATCATTAAACACTAACTGTATTTAACCATTCCTTCCAAAACAGTTAAATTCCTGCACAGCCTTGGGACCAGATAATTTATTACTTTGTGACGTTAATTGAGGCAAAAGTGCTGCCCACAAACGTGGACATAGCTTTCCTTCTTCCAAGTGTCCCTATAGCATCCTTTACGCTCACCTGAGAGGAAAGACAGGGCCCTGGTTTAACAGTTCATTCAGTAGTGTAGCATTCCCTCAGCACCACTCTGGTCTGGAGAGCTATCTGGTTATTGCCACTGAAAGCTACAGAATGGGACATGAAACAACTTTCAAACTCGAGGCACTCTGCTATGATGGCTGATACCAAAGGGACGCTACACAATATGAGTGTTCCAGTTCCAGGGAATTTATGCTGCCCATCTGCATGTGTCCATAAACTGATAGCCTCTCTAAAGAGATGGGAGCAGGGATTTAAATGTGACTTCTTTCCAAGGAGAGATCTTTAAGTACATATTATACATATTTGTATATGCAACATCCTTAACGCACATCCTTAACCCAAGGAGCAGATGTGCAGAGAAATTGCTCATAGTTGTAAGAATAACAGGGACGTATTAGTGGGAGATTTTAATTTCCCTGATATTGACTGGGCCACACAGAGTGCTAAGGGCCTGGATGGGGTGAATTTGGGAAATGTGTCCAGGAAGGTTTCCTGTGTCAATATATATAGGGACCTACTCAGGAGGGTGCAATACTGGACCTCCTCTTGGGGAACGAGGCAGGGCAAGTAACGGACAATCAGGGAGCACTTTGGCTTTAGCGACCATAATTCTATTAGTTTAAGATAGTGATGGAAAAGGATAGGACAGGTCCACAGGTTAGAGTCCTAAATGGAGCAGGGCTAATTTTGAAGGAATTAGGCAGGATCTAGCAAAGGTCGATTAGGAGAGCCTGTTTAAAGGGAAAGGAACAAATGGCAAGTGGGAGGCTTTTAAGAGTGAGATATCAAGAGTCGGGGGGCGGCATATTCCTGTTCGGGTGAAGGGTAAACCTGGCAAGTTTAGGGAACCCTGGCTGATGAGAAAGATTGAGGCTCTGGTCAAGAAAAAGAAAGAAGTGTACACTGGGTTTAGGAGGTCAGGGATGAGTGAATCCCTTGATGATTGTAAAAAGATTAAGAATACACTTAAGTGGGAAATCAGGAGGGCAAAGAGAGGGTATGAGATGGTTCTGGCAGGTGAGATGAAGGAAAACCCCAAGAGGTTCTATAGATATATTAAGAATAAAAGAGTGGCTTGGGAGAGAGTAGGTCCCCTTTGAGATCAGCAAGGTGCCTATGTCTCAAGCTGCAGGAGATGGGTGGGATTTTTAATGAATATTTCTCCTCGGTGTTAACTAAGGAGAAAATCATAGTTGCTCAAGAGATAAGGGAAACAAGTGGAGGTGTTTTGGAAAACATTCATATTACCAGGGAGGAGGTATTTGCAGTGTTACAGCTCATTAAGGTGGATAAGTCCCCAGGGCCTGACCAAGTACATTCTCAGACTTTGAGAGACTAGAGAAGAAATTGCGGAGGCCCTTGTGAAGATGTTTGCTTCATCATTAGCCACTGGTGAAGTTCCCAAAGACTGGAAGGTGGCTAATGTTGTTCTGTTGTTTAAGAAGGGTAGCAAGGACAAGCCAGGGAACTACAGGCTGGATCAGCCTAACGTCAGTAGTGGTGAAGTTACTGGAGGAAATTCTGAGGGACAGGATCTACCAGCATTTAGATAGAGTGTGATTAGGAGGAGTCAGCATGGCCTTGTGTTTGGGAAGTCTTGTTTGACGAATCTTTAGAGTTCCTTAAAGAGGTAACCAAAAGAGTAGATGAGGGTAGGACAGTGGATGTTGTCTATTTGGACTTTAGCAAGGCCTTCAGTAAGGTCCTGCATGGCAGGCTGGTCTGGAAGGTTAGGTCCCATGGAATCCAGGGAGAGAGTTAAGTGGATTCAAAATTGGCTCTGAGGTAGGAACCAGAGGGTGGTGGTTGAAGGTTGTTTCTCAGAACGAGACCGGTGACTAATGGTGTGCCGCAGGGGTTGGTGTCGGGACCTTTGTTATTTGTCTTTTGTATAAATAATTTGGATGTGAATGCACAAGGCTTAATCAGCAAGTTTGCAGATGATACGAAATCAGGAGGTGTTGTTGATAGTGAAGAAGGTTATCGTAGATTACAGGGGGATCTTGATCAGTTAGGGAAGTGGGCCGAGGAGTGGCAAATGGATTTCAATACAGATAAGTGTGAGGTGATGCATTTTGGAAAGTCAAACCAGAGCAGGACTTACTACTATGAATGGTAGGGCACTAGGGAGTGTAATAAAACATAGTACAAGTGCATAGTGTGTTGAAAGTGGCGTCACAGGTAGACAGGTGGTGAAAAAAGCGTTTCGCACGCTGGCCTTCATCAGGCAAGGCATTGAGTACAGGAGTTGGGACATTATGTTGCAGTTGTATAAGTCGTTGGTGAGGCTGCATTTGGTCACCCCGTTATAGGAAAGATGTGGTTAAACTGGAAAGAGTGCAGAAAAGATTTATGAGGATGTTTCCAGGACTAGAGGGCCTGAGTTATAGGGAGAGGTTGGCCAGGCTAGATCTTTATTCCTTGGAACATAGGAGAATGAGGGGCGACCTTACAGAAGTTTTTAAAATTGTTTTAAGTGTTCTAAGTGTTTTAAAAAACTGGAGGGGCAACTTTTTCCATGCAGAGGGTGGTGAAGATATGGAATGAACTGCCAGAGGAAGTGGTTGAGACAGGTACAATCATTTCATTTAAGAAGCACTTGGATAGGTACACACAGGGGTGGGGGTTGCAGGAATATGGGCCAAATGCAGGAAATTGGGACTAGCTAGGTAGACAACATGGTCTGCATGGACTCATTGGGCCGAAGGGCCTGTATCCATGCTGTATTGCTCCATGACTCTATGTTTAATGATTCTCTAAGTGGCAAATTTACATCACTTAAGTCTTTTGTACAAACCGGGTTTTTCCCAGACATGGGAGCATTAGTCGACCTGTCCCCTGGGAGAATGAGCCAAGGGCACATAGAGTGGGACAAGCTGCTGGAACAGGAGGATGAGGAGTGAAGAAATAGATCTCAACAAGAGAGCATGGCCACCCAAGGGTCTTCAGAGAGCAGTTCTCCAACTTGCACAGTGTAAAATACTGTGAGATTTGCCAATACATAGTCTATTTTAATTTTAAATTATAGTTTAAACCAATTCAAGGATCTTGCTCATGACTGCAACAAATAACTATGCTTACTATTATAAACGCCGTAGATTTATTACACAATTTGCATTCAGTCCAAAGAAGCAATACTTAAAGACAATGGTGGGTCCATCCCTCAGAACTTCAGAGGAAATGCAATACAATCAGCTTACATCTTTCTCTACATTATCTGTACTGTCAAATCATACATTCTATTACAATATATCAATGACATTTAAACTTCCTTTTTATGTAACACACCCATGAACTGTTTGAAAGGCTATTACACAGGGCCCAGCCCCTCAGTATCCACTGGTAACAGGACAGCAGATTGTGGTCTTTCCCCATAAAACCTTTGCAGTGGCTGCACTGAGCTTCAGTGCATCCCTCAGCACATATTGCAATGTGCCAGCTGGGTCTTGTTGACTGCATGTTCTCTTCCTTCTGGTCACGCTTCCTTTCTCTCTCAATCTCCCTCTCTCTGACCCCATACCTGATCTGCTTCTTTACTTTGATCTTGTATGCCAACTCCTGAGTTACCTTACCCTAGGTTGTTCCAAAAATACATTTTATGTTTTATTCATTACTAGTCCTGTTTCTTCTTTTGCAAATTGAGCTTTTCCTTCTCTGCTGTGGGAATCTGATGAAAAGGGCATCTTACACTAATTGAGTAGCATTGTCACAAATCTTGTTTGTTTCAGTGACATGGCCCTTTGAATCCTTCAACCCTTCTTTTGTTCTCTCTATCTTTTAATCAATGTTCTGCCCTTAATTTACTTGTTTCTTGTACTTTTCCTTGTTTTACCTTCTTGGTAGATTTGGTGTATTTGTTCTTTCCCAGGTTTTCTCTCATCTTCCAACATAACCCAGTCTAAATTAGCTTCCTAATGTCCTGCAATTTTAAAACATAATTCTGTTCCAATGCACTCTTTGAAGTTTGCACTGGTTTTGATTTAACTGACCATCATGCTTTGCTTCTCAACCCTATGCCACATTAATACTTGTCGTATTTGCCTTAACAATCTTTACAACACTGTGCAATTGCAGCGAAGATATAATAACAGGACATAAAAGAAACTCTTCAAAAATTGATTGTATATTTTAAACATTCACTATTTGTCTTAGCTGCCTCGTGCAATGTGCCTTTGTTTGTATAACGATGCCCCATTGTTATCTGCCATCAATTGCTAGCTCTCCACCTCCTCTGCTCTTTTAATAAATTGTGTTAAATATCAGACAACGCAAAGTTGTTCCGTGTCTGCATCAGAAGCAATTTATCTCAATCCTGCATTTCCATCCCAATCCCTATTTCCTCCCGAGGGAAACTCTTTTTACCCCATTTGCAGCTGAGTATGTACACAGCTTATCATGTTAACCAGGCTTCTCTAATAGCTTAACGTACAGACCTAACAGAATTAGTTGACTGGAGAAACATTGAAGGTGCTGTGATGTGCTTCTACGCTGCTGGGATAGAATGGGGACAAATCAACTAAAGTTTCTACTGCAGGTTATTATCTCTTCTAGTATCTTGGCATTGAGATTATGCAATTGGTGTATCTGTAATCTCCCACAGCCTTCAACACCAGGTCTCTCAAATAAAGAATACTCAGCCAAGGATACTTAATGTACCAGATTTCAACCAGCATTAATGGAACCGAGAAAGAATTGATCCCTTCAGAACAAACACCTGGATAAAACCCCGACTAATCTGTTTCAATAAAAGCTGTGAGGGTCAAATTTAAAAGTAAAAGCTTTGCCTTGATGACATCATTAGCGGAACACTGTAACGGGGGAGCCCTAAATCTGATGCCTTTCTTGTCTGGGCTTTCCATCATTAGCATCTGTTTGAATATCCCCACCCTTCTCACTTCCTTAGGTCACTGGAAAGAGCTGGGTGTGGCCATAGTTCGCATTCTTTCTTGTTGATTGTGTTATGGATCTGGCCACGATCAGGTGGTACACTGGGAATATTAGTTGAAAGCTTATTCCACATCCCAGTTCCTTCCCCTCCCCCCTCCCACCCCCACCCTTTAAAGCCAGGGCCACGAACTCTAGATTCTCTTTGTGCCACAGTATTTTACATTTGTGCTGAAAATAACAGGATGCTGTTCCTATAGCATATAATGTTTTTCTTGTCCTTTTGTAACATTTGCTGATTTTCTGTAGGGTTCGTTTCCTCTGGTTTCACAGCTGAGAACACAGGACCGCTCTGGATGTTGCAATTTACATGCTAATGGAAAAGCTTAGTCACTGCAAGACTATGCAGTCATACAGTATATCATCTCTATTCCTCTTTTTGAGATCACATTATTGAAAAACAGACCTGAAATAGCCCTTTCTCAGAAAAGAATGTGTATTTTTTTATCTCCCCAGAGTGCTGAAGGCAGGCAAGAGGTGAACACTACAGAGGCAGAAAGTGCCTGGATGTTCCGGATCTGGTACAACTTTGATCACAAGTATCTTTTCTTTGGGTGAACTGTAAGTCATGACTCAGTAGGCTATATGTTTGGACGTTCTTTTGCATTGGATTGCCCGTGTCAGAATATTTATGAAATGAGAAGCCTCACAATACATCAGGTAAACAATAATTGTATACATAAATGTGCTGCAATGCTCAAGATCTCTCTGCCCTTCCAATGTTTGACAGCACTCATGTACTTCAAAGGTAGGTTAGGGTCCTTAATCCCCCTAATGATCTTTCTCCAAGTGATGGCCACAGTAAGCCAGTGCACAACCCCCAGGATGCAAGTCAGCTTTAACCACTAATGCTAATGCACAAGAAGTGTAATTTTTCATGTGCAAGCTGTTTGACTTCTGTATGCATGGTGCATACTGACAATGAAGACACTGGAGCAGTTTCTTCCTTAATTTGCCTGTGAAGCATCATGTTGTGACTAAATTAGAAGTGCTTTATGGTTTAACAGAAAGTATCACATGCTGTTTCCATGGCATGTGATGTGGGAATGCATGAGAAAGAACCATGGGAAAGGCACTGATTGCAGGATTGTTGAGACTCTAAGGAGCCTTGTGGAGCTGGAAGGTGCACTCCAACTCCGAGTCAATGTCTGTTTAAATTTATTCACACTTCTTGGTGTCTGCTGCTTATCCTCATTGGATACATTCCACAGCAGGTAATACAATAGAGCAACCCTAGTACCAGCTGTGTTCCATTCTGCCCAGTTTAACAAAGGAGTCCTCAAACTAATGTTGGACACCTTATTTAAAGATGCAAGCCACTTAATATCAATTTTTGACTAACCTGGAAAAGAATGATACTAGATGTCTTTCTCTTGTATTGGTTATCACTGGTAAACAGACAGAAGCAAGACCAGTTTTTTCCCAGTGCCTTCGTGTCTACACATTTCCACAGGTTGTCACCAGAATTTCAGCGAAGTGTAATGTTGGAAGTTGCCAGACCTACTACTGTCCATGTGAAGACCACAGGGTTAGGAATCCTTCACTAAAAGGTTTGTGCTAAAAGTGCAAAAAAAAATAGAGGCAGTGCATTGTTTTCTTCTTCCGAAATTTATTCCGATTGGCTTAAGTGACACAGAATGATATTTTACTCCCGTGCATTTACCAAGTTATGGTCTTACATTGGCAGGACTGTATTGCAACAACTATAATTTTACACTTAGATGTTAAAGCGGATAATTGGGCCTGGATAGCAGTGCATATCAGTATAATGACTCCTTCCTGTTTATGGCTTGGCCAGTGAGTCATTATGAACTTTATCTGTTCCCAATGCCGTGCATGAGAGAAGTTTTCATTTTCCATTTATGCATCAAATGTCCACATCTCGTATGGTCTGTGGAGTTGTGCATCAACGGTGCCTATAACGTACCTGGAAGGTCAAACCAAGGACCTTCTATATCGGATCATCACTGTATGTGTGATTGTGACTTCCTTTGATTTTCCAAACCTTACCAAAGTTGAAGTTGCCTTGCTGGAGGTTGAGTGCATGGGTTCTGAAGCACATGGCCAACTTCAGACTATTGTGTTGGCGAGGTTATGATGGGTAGTGAGATGCTTATTTACCCCAATTTACTGAATACAACCCTGATGCAGAGTTTCACAAAAAACTCTTATCGTTAGGAAAAATTTCAACTTGAGAAAGATCAGTGTTAAATATAATTGGTGCAAATCCAGAGCAGCCATTCGATTAAAGCTTTTCAGTATTCTTTCATCACAGGTGACAATAAATTGGATCTTAATTGGAAGCAAATTAGAGAAACAGATGGACATACAGAAGGGACATTAAAATGTATCTAATTTAATTTTAATATTCTATGGCTCGTATGTTTTTCTCTCCGGTTACTATTTCCATTGAATCCACACTTTTTGTCTCTGTCATTACTCTTTCCCTATACAATATTCACTTTCATTCACACCAATTCCATTGCCTCTCTATCGTATTCTTATTCTGCTTTTATATACATTTCCACTTTCTCACATGCATGCTATCACACACATCGGTGTTTGCCACATTACAATGCAGATTCCGCTCTCACTGAATTCCATATCCGTTCAGCCCATTGTGCTGATCGTTTGAAAAACCTTCACTCTCCTACTTTTTCTCCAATGCCTCTTCAAATACATATTCAATTCCTAATGTAGATGCTGTTGGATCTAATTCCACCACCCTGTCAGCAGTGGATTCTGAGTGAAATCAAGCAGCTGTGTTTAAAATGAATGAACTGTCTCATTTTCCCAATGGATCTTTTGCCATTTCTTTAAATCTGTGTCCTCCAGCCAATGAAAAGAGCTCCTTCTCACTGGACAGCAGTGGTTTTCCTCAATATCAGACAATGATAATCACTATTCTAAAGGTCAATAACATTTACAAATCAAACTTCACACATTAGATATGTCTGTTACAACTTATTGGTGGAAAATGATTGGTATGTTTAGTCATCCTTCAAATTAATTCCAGAATGTCTCTAAGTGGAGACGCAAGAGACTGCAGATGCCGGAATCTGAAGCAACAAACAATCTGCTGGAAGAACTCCGCAGGTCGAGCAACATCTGTTGGGGGAAAGGAATTGTTGACCCGAAACATCAACAATTCCTCCCCCCCCCACCACCACAAATGCTGCTTGACCTGCTGAGTTTGTTGCTTTTAAATGTTGTATTTGTTTATCAGGTGAAAGAATTGTGTATGCATTGAGCAATACAATTTCCATTTGCTCCCCCAGAATTAATTAAGTGTTCTTGTCAGATGAGCAGAACAGACACTCTTAAGGGTTCATGTTTTATGTAGATAATTTAGCAAAGATCTGGGGTATGGAAAGAGACACCTGGATTTCAGATGTTTTAATTAGAGCTCTTGTCAGAAAGCTTCTGACAACATGAAACTGTGGGGAATTTGAAGTGTCTCTTTAAACAAATTTGGTTGAAGTCCAATATAGATCAGCTGTTTGAATAGCGTACTGAGCGAACGCCTTCCTATAACAAACTGCTGAGTGCATGGGATTGTTCTTTTATCTTTGAAGCTGTTTTTGTGATCTAGAAGAGTTCTAATAATTGTTTAGTGTTCTGGGATGAATTAAGCATTCATCTGAAATCTGGATGCATTCTCTGTGACCCTTGCAGAATTAAGTGCCTCATCAACTGGAACTCATTGTAGACTAATTGCTCAAATTTCCAATATTGAATAGTAATATTTTCAAAAGTCCTTACAATCACAAAATCCTTTCTGAGCCAAGTGCTTTGAATGCAAGACATGTTTTAACGGTCTTAACTGAGGAAAAATAGCCATTGAGCCATACTTGGAGATAGGTATGGATTAATAATGCAATGTAGGAAGGTTTTGAGCTTGCTTTTCAAGTTGAGATGACTAGTAGCAATTTGGAAAGCAAAGAGGAAGAGTTCTGCCAACTTGGGCAGAAGCAGCTGAGGGCCTCTCCATTGTTTTTTGCTCCAATCTACACCTGAAACTGTGAGGGCACCTGGACTGGTTGACCTGGAGACATGAGTTCAAATCCCATCAGAGCAACAGAGAATTTAAATTCAAGTAATTAAATATATCTCAAACAAAAGACTAAGATTAGTAATAGGTCCATGAAATTATGAGATTGTCTAAAAATCCAAATGGGTTTACTTCTGTCCTGGAGAGGTGGAAATCCGTCCTTACCTGCTCTGGCCTACGTGTAATGCCAGCTGCACCAGAATGGCGTCCCTTAGCTGCCCTTTGGAATGGTCTAGCATCAGGGGGGCAGTAAATATCAGTCCCACCAATAACTCCCACACCTTGTCAATGAATTAGTAGACTGCCGGTATCTTTTTCCCAGGGTTGAAATGTCTAATACCAGAGGGCATGCATTTAAGGTGAGAGGGGGTAAGTTCAAAGGTGATGTGCAGGGCAAGTTTTTTACACTGAGAGTGGTGGGTGCCTGGAATGCACTGCTTGGGGTGATGGTGGAGGAAAATATGATAGGGGCATTCAAGAGGCTCTTAGATAGGCACATGAATGTGCAGGAAATGGAGGGATATGGACGTTGTGTAGGCAGGAAGGATTAATTTAGTTGGGCATTTGATTACTAATTTAATTAATTCAGCACAACATTGTGGGTTGAAGGGCCTGTTCCTGCGCTGTACTTTTCTATGTTCTATGAATGAGTGAATAAATAAAAAAACATTTTTTAATATTATAGCCATGGTGAGTAAATATACTGTACTACATATCATAAGGCTCAATCCCAATCTTGTGTTTTATGTTAGCACAGCCACCAGTTGATAAAATAGTGTTCGGTGACCTTTTGTTTGTATGTACATCAGTCCATCCTGTGCTAACTACCACAATTAAGCTTCCTCTCCCTGCAGAGTTCAATCAGTCAACTTTTAGAATGATATAATGTCATTGAATATGAACAACCACAAGTCTCAGGAAGTCCTGGGAAGTTGCTCATTTCCTTTGTGTTAATTTTTGTAAGACTTGCAATTGTTAAGTAGAATTTATCTGTATAATCTGATGGTCTCAGACTCACCTCTTCCTCTTAACTCGTTCTGCAGTTAAAGGGTTTTTAAACGCCTTTTTTTGGGATCTGGGTGTTACTGCCGTTTTTTGCCCATTCCTAATTAGCTTTGAAATGGCCTAATAACCCACCTACAACTGAATGGCTTATAAGGACATTTCAGAGTACAGTTTAAGAATCAGCCACTTGGGGTGGGTCTGGAATAACTCATAGACCAGCCTATGTAACAGTGGCAGATTTCCTCCTCATTAATGAACTAGACACATTTTTATGATAGTTTGTGGATATCATTACTAGATTTTCTTCCAAATTTGGTGCAGAGCAGTTGCCATACCATGCTGAATTACATCCCGTCAGGATACTTTCTATAGGCATCTGTTGAAGTTCGAGAGAATCCTCATGGACAAGCCGAATGTTCTCAGATGCCTAAGAAAGTACATAGGCTAGAGGAACAAAGTAATGCTGGAATCCAGAGGAAAAACACGATGAGGCTGGAGGAACTCAGCAGGCCAGGCAGCATCTGTGGAGAAAAGTAGGCGGTCAACATTTCGGGTCAGGACCCTTCTTCAGGACTGAAGATAGGAAAAGGGGAAGCCCGATATATAGGAGAGAAAAGCAAAGCAGTTATAGGTGGACAAAAGAGGGGAGGCGGGGTGAAAGGTTAATGCAGGTAAGAGATAGTGATAGGCAGGTGCGGGGGAGGAGGGGAGAGCAGATTCACAGGGGGATGGGTCAAAGGTAAGGAGAGAAAGGAAAAAAAGGTAGAAAAAAGAAGGCTAGGAAAGGGAGGAAGAGAAGAAGTGTGGTGTGTCGGGGTGGGGTTGTGGAGAAGGGGGTGGGGATTACCTAAAGTGGGAGAATTCAATATTCATGCCATTAGGCTGCAAGGTTCCAAGATGGAAAAATGAGGTGCTGTTCCTCCAGTTTGCGCTTGAAATTCTCCTGGCAGTGGAGGAGGCCGAGGACTGTCATATCATTGATAGTGTGGGAGGGGGAGTTGAAGTGACTGGCAACGGGGAGATGCAGATCACAGTTACAGACAAAGCGCAGGTGTTCTGCGAAACAGTCACATAGCCTGCGTTTGGTCTCACCAATGTAGAGGAGGCCACTGTAGACTTAGAGCGCTGAATGCAGTAGATGTTATTAAGGGAGGTGCAGGTGAATCTCTAGCTAACCTGAAAGAACTGTTTGGGTCCCTGGATGGAGGTGGTGTAGATTTTGTGTCTTGGAAACCGCACCTCATTTCCCGTCTTGGAACCTCATTGAATTCTCCCATTTTAGGTAATCCCCACCCCCCTTCCCCACAATCCCAAGTGCCCAAAGGTTTAGGAAGAGTAAAGTCTTAGCCAGGTCTAGATGTCCTTCAGGTGCTCTGACAGCAGTGAGTGAGTGGCCACATATCCATATAATGTTAACAAGGGACATTATATCTATCAGGAAGAGAAGTGAATCAAAGAATTAATTCTTGGGGAAACACCAATATCTTGGTCTTGTTAACTGTGTCAAACACTTGCAGAGATGTAAAGCTTAGAAGGATAGAAGGAGGCCATTTGGTCCATTGAATTTATGCTGGCTGTCAGAACAATTCCATCAGTCCCATTCCCCCAGTCATTTCCCTGTAACCTATCCCCTCACCCTCTCCCATCATTCTCCTGCCACCCACCCACATTCAGGATATTTTACAGAAGCCAATCAACCTACCAGCCATCATGTCTTCTGGATGTGGGAGGAGACCAGAGCACCACATGTTCACAGGGTGAAGTGCATGGAGTTTGCATGTTCTCCCTGTGACCACATGGGTTTTCCCAGGATGCTCTGATTTCCTCCCAACAGCCAGCACCTGAGTCAGGATCAGACCCGGGTCACTAGATTTGTGAGGCAGTATCATAGTCTACTGCGTCACTACGCCGCCCAAGGAAATATTAAAGATGAACGAAAATAACATTCAAGGTCATAGCCTCAGTTAATGCCGCTGGTGACTTTGGTTCAGGCCTTCTGATTGCAAATGATCACTATTTACAGAGAATTCAGGTTCAACTGATGAGAATTCCAGATCCCACGTGAAATCGTTCCATCCAAATATTTAATCTTATTTATGAACTCAAGGGTGCAAACTTGCAATACATTTCTCAACTTTCTGGAAATGCCTGTCTTGAGCTGCATGAAAAAGCCCCAGGTTAATCCTTTTACTGCTGCAGGGGTAATGTTATGATCCTGTATAGATGGAAGTTGATATTGTTATCTGTCACACTGTGACTGGATCCATTCCGAAGAATCACACCATGGCAACAGAAAATCTGCCCTCAGCTAATGAAATATCAGTTGGCAACCCTAAAAGAAATTGAAAATGTGTCGACTGGGTTTATTTTCTTTTGTTCTCAATGCCCACATAAATCAAAAATATGTTTGTAATCTGCCGCTCCACCTCCTGGGAAAACCTTCTGTTACTTTAAGTTAGAGAGAGAAAAGTTCAGCATCATAATTGTACCTGCCAAATATATAGGCAATGTTATTTTCCTGAAAGAAAACCTTGAGCAAATTATGCCTCAGTTTTATTCAAATGTGGTAAATATATTTAAATAAATAACATTAATTCAATGATACTTTCACTTGCTTTGCAGCACCAAAAACATCTTAGGCTTGCTTTGACCATCTAAGAACTATTTGTATTTTACATTGAGTCTCCCCACCCTGTCTATCTTAATGAAGTATAATCATCCTTTTATATTCAAAGCAACAAAGCTACCTGATATTTTGCTTTTGCCTGGTAAGGTGTGTTTTAATGAAATAGAAATTATCATGCAAGGGTGCAGTTAGTGACATATGCATGTAATCTTGCCCAGCCTAAGAAGATTTTCCACTACAATATATAAAAGAAAATTAACAGCACAGCAGCCTTGCAAATGCTCACTCTGCATCTGATAGGTGGCTGCATCACAGGCTGATCTCTGCCCTGGTGGCACCATTCACCATGCACAACAGGCATTCAGCTACAAAGCAAAATGCAGCAATTGTCAGAAATCTGAAGCAAAAACAGAAGGAAGCTGGAAAACCCACAGTCAGTCAGTACGCATTCATGACAGGAGAACAGTTGCTCTTTTAAGCACTACCCTTCACCAGAACAGAAAAATCTTGAGATAAGCAAATCTATAGAATCAGAAATAGTGGGTGGCAGGAGGGGCAGAAGGACTCTCTCACTGAGAAATAATCTTCTCAGTCAAGTAAAGGATAGAAATGTTAGATAGATAGACAGACAGACAGACAGACAGACAGACAGACAGACAGACAGACAGACAGACAGACAGACAGACAGACAGACAGACAGATAGATAGATAGATAAAGTCTGAATAGAGAAGGCAGCAGGAGCCTGATGAAAAGGCAAAGGAATGGGAGAGATGAAAAATGTTAGCAATCCAGCAATCAGGTTCAAAACTAAATTGTACAAGGTTGTTTTTGGAAAGGGCTATTCAGAATCAGGTTTATTATCACTGACATGTCGTGAAATTTGTTGTTTCGTGGCAGCAGTACAGTGCAAGACTTAAAAATTACTCTAAGTTACAAAAATAAATAAATAGTGCAAAAGAGGAATAACGAGGTAGTGTTCATAGATTGTGTCCATGTGTCCACAGTAAGTTCCCCTAACCGGACGATAGTAGTATCACACAACAGCTGCTTTGAAGTGTCTCCAGCAATCTCCATAATCCAGTTGATTTATTCAGAGAAAGCTGATTTCATTCAGTTGTCATTATGGTCACGCAATATGTGATGAGTTATTTATGTACACACTGATATCAATGCACAGGAAGTGTGTTGATCATCACCACTGGTTCTAGGAATTATAATGGCTGACTACAGAGCAGCTGAAGTTGTCTAACCCAATTAGCCCAGTTAAGGAAGGTCAATTCGGTTTTAATCCTTTATGCTGTTGAGAAACAGAATCAGTACCAATAATTCTGATGACCATATGTAGAGCCTTAATGAAAAGTCAGCAGCATGTTCAAGAATGTCACCATTTTAAAGCATTTCTTTATTAGAACTTAGTGGAGCTAGGAATAGTGTAGTACAATAGCAGGAGGTAATAGCAGGTGACTCCACAAGCACACATAGATACAAGTAAAATACTAGCTGCAGCTGAAACTGAAGGGTGGTCCACTTTGCATTTGAAATATGTGTGTGTTTATTTTTTATGCTCTTATCCACTCTTTATGAACTGCCCACACCACCCAGCTATCTAGGTCCTTAAGTATCAGAACTTTTATGCCTGTTTTGGAAATCAAGGGGTGAGTGACTTACTCCCTGGCCTCTGCCAGTATACCCTATATCAGCAGCTAGGCGGGATAAGCTTCTTTTTGAAGTCTATATAGACAGCAATTATATAATAATAGCATAACTGTGCCATAATTCATTGTAGTAGAAATGTCTGCAGCTTGTGTTAAACTAACTATGTATTTAGAAAATGTTGTACATTGTACTCCATGTCCTGAATTCAGTTCCATTGCTGAAGTCAGGATAGGGAAGAGAAGGGGTCTGGGAGGAGATTCCAGATTTGGAAACTGAAGACATTGCATCCAATAATGGAATGTTAAGTTTGTGATGTCCAGAATTGGAGGAGCATAGTTATCTCAGAGAGTAAGGGGACTGGAAGAGGCTGCAGAGATCGGGAGGCATGACATCATGAAGGGACTTAAAAAGAGGAATGTGAACTTTAAGATCAAGGCATTAGTTAACCAGGTCAGCGAGCAATGGAGAATTGGTTTGTGAATTAAGACAAGGGTGGAAGAATTTTGGATGGTTTCAGGTTTACAGAGAGTAGGGTGAGGGGTCTAATCAGGAGAATGTGGGCATCATGGAGTCAGGAGACACAAGAGATTCTGCAGATGCTGGAATCTGGAGCAACACACACAAAATGCTGGAGGAACTTAGCAGGTCAGTCAGCATTCATGGAGGTCGACTGTTTAGTTCCTTCCATGGATGCTGCCTGACCTGCTGAGTTCCTCCAGCATTTTGTGTGTGTTGATGGAGTCAGGAGATACACTAGCAGATAACTCCACAAGTACATATGGATACCCAGTAAAATGGCTGCAACAGAAACCAAAGGGCAGTCCACTTGCGTTTGAACTATTTATGCATTCATATATTTAAAAAAAAATTTCATCCCTATTTATGAACTTTCTACACCACCCAGTAGAGCTGTCCAGGTCCTTCAAGTAGTTGTTAAAAGTATAGGTGAAGATAAATTCTCATAGCAGGGTTTTTCTTGTCATTTACAAAAAGATATTACAGCACCATTGTAGACAGGGATTTAAGTTACTGCCGAAGTCTATTTACTGCTTAAAGCAAACAATATGACTGCAATTATGGCACCGACAGTCATTCAGAAAGAGCAGGAACCATCAGTACTTTAAATAGAGATCAAGTAGGAGAGTGAGCTTAGCCATTGGCTCACATGGACAAGTATTGGCACCGATCCAATGTGTTCAATGGCCTTTCCCTCAGCTGAGACATTCCCTGATTTCGTTCAATGCTGCTAAGTGATTCTTATTGTGGAATTACAAATGGTATATTTTGTTTGTGGAATTGTATTGATGGAAGTTGACAGTGTGGCAAGGTATTACTGATTTTATTCTCCTGGGCTAACAGCCTGAAGGAGATCGGTAAGTGATGATATCAGCACCATTTGGGGGAGACCAGAGACCAAAGCTTTGCTCCAGAAGGGAACTGCATTAAATGCTTTATGGTAACTCACACCTTGAAATGTGTCTGTTTAAATTTCCAGAATGACATTAAACAACCTGGAAATGGTCATTAACATGTTTCATTTTGTGATAAGTACATTTTCAATTGCATAAAATGGAACTAAATAGTGCCATGTGGTTGTAGGAGAAAGGGAGTCAGTACTGAGGAAGCTTAAGTTACTTGCACCCCTGCACATGATCAAATTTCCAGGCAGAGATGTACAAAATAGAAACAGGCCCCTTGGCCCACCACATCTCTGCAACTATCATAGCTATCCATATTAATCCCATTTGCCTCTATTAATTCCATATCCCTCTATGCCTTGCTCAGTCAAGTACCTGTCCAGATGCCTATTAAATGTTGTTACTGTTCCTGCCTCCACCACTTTCTCTGGCAGCTCATTCCAGACACCAACTACTCTTTGGGTGAAAAATTTACCCTTCAGATCCCCTTTAAACCTCCCCCCTCTCACCTTAAACCTATGCTTTATAGCTTTACACACTCCTACCATGGGAAACACAAGCAACAGACAATCTGCTCGTGGGTCGAGCAGCATCTGCGGGGGAAAGGACTCTTGTTATCCACTCTTTCCAGACCTCTCATAAGTTCATGCCTCAATCATGTCACCGCTCAGCCTCTGTTGTACCAGGGAAAAACAGACCCTGCCTATCCAATCTCTCCTTAGAACTCAGGCCCTCCAATCCAGGCAACACTCTTGTGAACTTTTTCTGTACCCTCTCTAGGTTATTCACCTTTCCCGTAGTGTGGCGTCCACTACACACACTATTCCAAGTGTAGCCTAAATGATCATATTTTGCTCCTTTATTAATGGCTGAAAGAAGCTTGCTGCACGTCCAAATTTTTAACGAGGACTTTTATCTGCTAGGAATAAGGTTACCACTGCTGAATACATATTAAATTCATAATAAAGAAATGAGTTGGAAAGCTATTACACATGATTCCTTACCACCTGAAGTGAATGTTACTGTGGTGTTCCTAAATTGTCAGACTGTTTGCCAATGAACAGAAATAACCTCCATCAAAATATTGGAAAGACCAAAGACATTGTGTTCAATCTATGCCACAGTCTCTTTCCCTAGACACTAATTTCATCCATCTCCCTGGCAGCTGTCTGAGGTGAACAAGACTTTTTGCAGTCTGTTATCATACTCGGTTCCAAAATGAAATTCCAACCACATATCCCTTCACTAAGATTAAATGTTGCCTACTTTGACTGCAAAGGCCCTTGCTTCAGCTGATCTGATGCTGAAACTTTCACCTGAGCCTTTGATACCTCTGGACTTGAATATTCCAATGCAATCTTGACTCTGATCCCATGTGCTACCATCCATAAATGGATCCATCTGAACTCTGCTGCCTTTAGTCTAAGTCACATCGAATTCCATCCACCTATCCACCCCTGTGCTAAACTGACAGCATTGACTGTCAATTACTAGAAATGGGGAATAAATGCTGGCCTTGCCAGTGACAGCCAGATCTTGAAAATGAATTAATTAAGTAAAAAGCCAAGCCCCCAGATTCTCAACCTTGTCATAAATCCCTTCTCACCCACCCCCCATCTCTATAAACATCTTTAGCTCTAAAAGCCCCCAGGGCATCTGCCCTTCTTCAGTTCTGGCTTCATGAATATCCTCCAGTTTAATGCTCCAACTCAATGGTTCTGAAACTGGAATGGTGACTCCCTTGGAATTAGGGGCTGTGGGACAAAGGATTACAGGAGGTCCAAGAGGCTTCAGTAAATTTGAGGTAATTAGTCAGTAAATTCACAAAGGATAAAAATAAATAAATATGTATATTCAGCCTGCCAGTTTTCTTAGACAGAGGGCTGCCAGCAGATTCCAAGAATCTCTGGCATATCCTCAAGTCTTAAAACGAGCAGCCCTTGATGTCATCAGATGTTTATTGGGAGGTGCTGGGAGAACATAATTACTGAGTGTGAACATGTGGGACTCATTGAGAAAGGCTGGGAACCACTATTCTAACCCTCGGTCCTTCAATAGCTTTCCTGCTTTACAGCACATCTTAAATCCTACAATTTTGACTAGGCCTTTGATCATTTGTTTAAAAATGCTGCTTTGTGGTTTGGTGCCCATTTTTATTTGATAATGCTCCCATGAAGTGCCTTGGGACACTTTATTACATTGAAAGTGCTTTAAGAGTATGTGTTATTCTGTTTGGAGTGTGGAACACTGAGCGATGAATGTACAACACGATTGCACATTATTAATTCAAAAACAGAGACAATGGGAAAATAGGAAATCACAAACCAGTTGGTCTGACATCATCTGTCAGTGTAATTCCAGAGTCCATTATTAAAGACATGGCAACAGGATATTTAGAAAATCATAACATGATTAGGTAAAACCAACAAAGTTTAACAAAAGAAACATCAAGCTTACAAGTCTACTAGAGTAGTGAACCAAACATAAACAAGCCAAAGATGTTTCCCCTATATCCGACTCACAGTCTGCTGTATCTCAGTTTATCTTGAATTAAATCATTGCAACTCATTGTTTATCCTTTAGCAGATGATAGTAAGTAATCATAACTGGTATCAGGAATTGCAGTCTTGGTTGATTGGGGCAAAAAAGCTGCTGGAGTAACTGATGCAGGGTCTCAACCTGAAACATCGACCATCCCTTTGCCTTCACAGATGCTGCTTGATGTGCTGAATTGTTCCAGCAGTTTGTTTGTTGCTCCATTTTCCAGCATCTGCAGTCTCTTCTGTCTCCAATTGCTTGATAAGTTGCTCGTGGCTAAATTATTCAAATGATTTCAAAACTGCTCACAGCTGATATCTCTTTTTCAAAAAATACCTTAATCTCTGCTCATTAGTAATATTCAAATCTAAAATACTTGACTGAACTTATTCTTTTTATCAACTCTAATTATTTCTTGCTATTTAAACAGAGATGACTGTGGAGCCTCATAACATCACTAACATGTGTAAAACACATTTGGACAGGTACATGGATAGGAAAGGTTAAGAGGGATATGGGCCAAACACAGGCATCTTGGTTGGCATGGGTCGGTTGCGCTGAAGGGCCTGTTTCCCTGCTCTATAACTCAATGAATCCATGTCCCACAGCCTTACTGTTAGTAACACATCATACAGACAAAGGAACTGAATTTGATCTTAACTGCCATATTAAGTCATCTGCCTCACCCTCTCATTGTTCTCCACCTTCTCGGCTACCTAAAACTAACTTGTTTTCTCTCTTTCCCCATTCTGATGAAGGGTCTTTGACCTGAAATATCAACTCCCTTTCTCTTCCCACGGAAGCTGTCTGACCTACTGACTGTTTCCAGCATTTACTATCTTTATTTCATTTTTGCAGTTTTCATCATTTGTCATACATATTCCACATGCAGCATTACTCCAAGAAGCACCGAGCAGCTCACAGCTTGTCCAGACCTCGATGCATTTTGTTATAAGCTGGCTGTTTCAGCTTCCCATGAATTATGGTTCATCATGCAGAAGTTGAAATTCGAATCAATTTGGATTGGTTCAGGCATGAAATTACAAAGTCTAAGTTTATTCTCTGCAGTCATACTTTCATTGGAGATACTCAGCAGACATAAAAATTGCAGGACCTGGACAACAACCTGCTTTAGCTGGAGCTGGAAGCTGCTGAAACTTCAAAACAAAATACAAGGCTCTTATTTTAGTTGTGAAGAGGAATTGAATAGCAGTGATTAGGTTCAGTATAGGTCACTGTGCTGCATTTAAAAGCTGGGACCCAGAGAGTCTCAATGAATTGGTAGAAGTCTTGTTCTTTTGCTTCTTTTTATGGACTCCATTGAGACCGAATATGACTTGCTTCCACATCTGGTTTTGTGGGTTCTGTGGTGTTTATTGAGGCAAATTTGGGAACTGCTGGTTCTTTCCTGCAGATGGGGTAGGAGGTGTCTGATGGGACAGTTGTGTGGGTAGTTTGTGATGCCATTAAGCTGGAAAGAGTGCAGAAAAGATTTATGAGGATGTTGCCAGGACTCAAGGGACTGAGTTACAGAGAGAGGTTGAGAGAGCCTGTATGATAATTAAAAACTAATTGTGTATTGCTTATGCTCCCATTAATGTTTTTCCATCACCAGTTCCAAATGTCTAGTACTTTGTAAGATAGCTGGGTGAATATTGGACTGGCTTCCATACAGCATCCTCGAGTTTATTGTCAGTCGTGGATCACATTGCAATAACTGTAAAGGTCACCAACATGAGTCCAGGGACATGGAGCACTTGACACTGACCTCTTGCAGAAGGTATTTATAAGATATCTTTATTAGTCACATGTACATCAAAATACACAGTGAAATGCATCTTTTGTGTAGCGTGTTCCTGGGGCAGCCCGCAAGTGTCGCCATGCTTCCGGTGTCAACATAGCATGCCCACAACTTCCTAACCCGTAGGTCTTTGGAATGTGGGAGGAAACCGGAGCACCCAGAGGAAACCCACGCGGTCACGGGGAGAACGTACAAACTCCTTACAGACAGTGAACGGAATTGAACACGGGTCGCTGGCACTGTAATAGCGTTACGCTAACCGCTAACCTTCACATCCCAGAAAACAAAATAAAACAAGCATTTGCTACAATTTGTAGTACTTAAGGTTTCTCATTATATCCTGGAGAGGGAACTGGCATCGGGAAAGGAGGAAACCTAAGAACCGGGGCAGTCGAGTTTGTATGGCTTCTCCTTGGGTTGATCGTCACCCTCTCCCCAACCGACCAACTGAAGCTCGGTGCAGCAATTCACACTGACTGTGTCACCAGCCTGCCATTGTCATTTGGTTCCTCAGTCTGCCAGATCAACAGGAACAAATGCTGCTGAGAGTTTTTAAGGGTTTACAGCTGCAGTGAAAGCCTTTGATTTTAGAGAGATTTGCTAAGAATTCCAGCCCCTTAATTAGAGTCATACAGCACAGATACAGGCCCTTCAGCCCAACTCATCCATGCCACCCAAGGTGCCTAGTCCCATTTGCCTGCGTTTGGTCCATATCCCTCTAAACTTTTTCTATCCACGTATCTGTCCAAATGCCTTCAAAACATTGCAATAGTGATGATAATCTTTAGTTCATGCAGCAATGTAGAAAAACACAGCTACTCTACGCTCCCCAGCTTTCGACTGGGCAAGAGAAAGAAAGCTGCTGGGAATCAATGCTGTTTATAATGTACAATTTCCCATATTAAAATCATTACTGGATATATTTTGTAGAATTTCCAAGCAGTTAACTTTATTTTCATGTTTATTTCCATTTAAAAGAAATATATGTTTAAGTTTCACAGTTAAATTCTCTTGTAGTTTTAAATAACAGTGATACATAGTAGTAAACAAGTAGCCTTTAATCTCCCAGCTAATTGGGTAACCAGCTACAACTGGTTAATTGAAGTCAGGTGACTTGGAAAATAAATCTGTTGACCCATAACAACCTTTGAGTGTAATGATTAAGTGTGGTATGTGATGAATCACAGATTGTGTAGCTGTTAAAGTGTGAGAATTAATTAAATATTTTAAGATGGGCAGGGTAGGTGAATTTATGAACGGAAAATTGCATTGACAAATTTGTTAGTGTTTTAAATTTGTAACTAGCAGAATAACTAAAGGCAAACTGGGTGTTTTATGTTTAGACATTCAGAATGTCTTTGATAAAGCACCACACAAGAGATTATTAAACAAAAATTAAAGTGTATGGTATCAGGGGTGAAATACTAGTGTGGATTGAGGATTGGTTAATGGGCAAAAGTTAGGAATAAGTGGATCACTCTTGGATTTGAAGGCTATAAGAGCGTGTTGCAGGGATTGGTGCTGGGGTCCTAGCTTTCACAATCTATTACATTGGTTTGCATGTAGGAATCAAATATAAATTATCCATGTTTGCTTATGATGTAAATCTGGATGGTACATAGAATAGTACAGCACAGAACAGGCCCTTTGGCCCACAATGTTGTGCTGACATAGCTAATCCCTCCTACCTACAGAATCCCCATATCCCTCCATTTTCCTCTCATTCATGTGCCTATCCAAGCTCTTCTTAGAAGCCCCCAATGAGTTTGCTTCCACCACCCTATCAGGCAACCCATTCCAGGCATCCACCACTATTTGAGTAAAAAACTTACCCCTCCTGTCTCTTCTGAAACTACCCCCTCTCACCTTAAATGCATACGCTCTGGTATTAGATCGCTCAATAATGGGAAAAAGATATTGCTTGTCCACCCTATCTGTGCCCCTCATGATTGTGTACACTTCCAACAGATCACCCCTCAGCCTCCACCATTCCAGAGAAAAGAGCCCAAGTTTGTCCACCCTCTCTTGATAGTACATAGTGTGGGATGTGAGGATCGGTATGGTGCAGCACAGTAGCGTAGCGGTTAGCGCGACGCTATTACAGAGCCAGCGATCGGGAGTTTGTACGTTCTCCCGTGTCTCCGTGGGTTTCCTCCGGGTGCCCCAGTTTCCTCCCACATTGCAAAGACGTACGGGTAGGTTAATTTGGGTTTAAAATGGGCAGCGCGGACTCGTTGGGTCAGAAGGGCCTGATACCACGCTGTAAATAAAATTTTTTAAAAATTTAAAGAGGTTTCAAGGGGATATATAAGTGGATAGGTACAAATGAGACACTTGCAAAATAATGTGGAAAAACATGAGTCACTTTGCATCTAAAAGCAAAGGTGAAACATTTTCTAATGGTGAGATATCAAAAGGTACTGATATTCCTTGTACACTGAGCTCCAAGAGACCAAGCGATTTAAAGATAGAATTGTTGTTAAAAATGAAGGCAGGCAATCTCATTATTATATTTAAGTAATATCTATTCCCAGGTGTGATTGGTCATCCATCTCTTTTTAAACATTGGAGTCCAAAAGACTACAAGCTGTAAAAGAATGTGTGATAATCAACCCATGCACTTTGTTTGCTAGTCCCACTGCAGTTCATTTACAAATGAATTATGACATTTTCCTATTTCTAGTTTCTGAATATTTCAGTAAGAACTTTTAGGAAAATGTAAACTTTTTTTTCTTGGTTCAGTGGTAACAGTTTTTCTGGGGCTTTATAGAGTACAAAAGCCAGGATTCTACATTGAACCTTTATCTGACTTGGTTGGATCTGTTATATTATGTCCAATTCTAAGCACTGTGCTTTAAGAAGAACGTGACAATTTTGACAATGGTACATTAGAGATTAAATATATTGTTTCCAGAATTGAACCCTTACAGTTACAGGGAACAACTGAAGAGCCAGCGTTGTTCTATATTAGATTAGGGAAGGCTAAGAGAGTTGATTAGTGTTAATCATGAAGGGTTTAGATTAAATGACTGTTTCCAGCTGCTTATGAATTGATGAGCAGAGGCCACAGATTTAAGATAATTAGCAAAAGGCCAAAGGTGACGTGTGAACAAAAACTTTTTTTAACCACAATGAGTGGTTAGGATTTGAAATGCAGTGGAAAATAGATATAATAGAAGCCTTCAAAAGGGAATTAGATAATTACTTGAAGGAGTAAAAATTGAAGGGAGAAGGATGTGGAGTAGGACTAACTGGATTGATCCCCAACAAACCTATCATGGGCTCAATTCTTGATCTGGATAACCAGGTTCTTTTTCTGTACAGTGCTCAGTGAACATTGTACCTTATCAACTGATACCGAAAACCAGTGGTAATACTGAACCTCCAAATATCATACAAACCTAGCCCAATTTGTTAGAAGTTGTCTAATTGTTGCAGAGTTCCAGGTTAAAAACTAGAAATGGGAGCAGGAACGACCATTCAAATTTGGTGGAGATATAACACTGCAGATGCTGGAATCTAGAGCAACAAACAATCTGCTGGAGGAGCTCAGTGGGTTGAGCAACATCTGTCCTGATAGACTGAATCTTGGAAGTCAGCTGTGGGACACATGTTTAAAAGTACATTTCTTTTTGGTTTATTTAAAAGAAACTGCTGGAGGAACTCAACAGGTCAGACAGCATCTGTGGAGGGAAGTCCACTTTCCTCCTCAGGTGCTGCCCAACCCTCTCAAGCAGTTTGTCTTTTGCTCTAGATTCCAGCATCTGCATTCTCTTGTCTCCTTTCTTTTTGGTTACCCCTTTATTTTAAAAAAATAATGTTACATTTTTGGCCTGTTTAAATAAATTCTGCTCAAAAAGCAATGACATTTTGACAGCATCAAGGATGGGAATCACTGCTGTTTCCAACTAAAGCATCTAACTATTATTTCCAGGGTTTCCTGGTGCAATGGTGCCTGAATAAAATGAAGCTGATTAAACATTAATGAGACCCACGGGTATTAAAAGTGAGGTAGTGAAAGAGGAAAACAAAATACCAAGCATTTTATTTTCTACCACAGATTTTGCTGTGGAAACAGTTGTGGGTGGGAGTTAAACCTTAGCTTTTGGAGCGAATTCTCATGAAGTGGCTGTTTGTAAAAATCTGCGGTACAAGAATATTCATAAGGTAGCAGAATTGTATGGAATGAATCCAAAAATACTAAAGAACTGAGACTGGGAGTAGGGGGAGTTGTAGATGGAATACTTTGCAGCTCATTAAATACAGAATGAAACTGGCTTTCACAAGGAAATGAGATCTGGCCCATTATTCAGAGCGAAGGCACAATGTTCTATCTTCAGCAGGAAACAAATTGAATTTTATTGTAATGGAAGTAATTGAAACAAGTTAGAACAAAGCTAAAGACAAGAATATTGGCACCCAAGGCAGATTTATGAAAGATCAGTAAGGAAAACAAATGCTGATTCTATTTAAGGGTCTGGAGAAATGCTCGATGATAAGAATGCACAAGATGCTTTATATTTAATGTGGTCTGTTGCAGTATATAGGGCAGCACAATGGCGCAGCTAGTAGAGCCGCTACCTCACAGTGCCGGAGACCTGGGTTCATTCCTGATCTTGGAAGGTCTGTGTGGAATTTGCACGCTGTCCATGTAACCACGTGGGTTTCCTCCCACATCCCAAAGACATGCGGGTTGGTAGGTTAATTGGGAACTAAGAATTGCCCCTAATATGTAGATGAGTGGTAGAATCTAGATGAAATTGTAGAGAATGTGAGGAGATTTTTTTTTAAAAAAGTATTAATGTAGGATCAGTGCAAATTGGTGGTTGGTGCAGAGTTTTGGGGTGGGGGGTGGTGTGGCAGGTGGGAAAGGACCTGTCTGTGCTGTGTGGTTCTATATGAAATTGGAAAATTAATGAGACAGAAGTGTAAATATATTAAATTATGTATTAATTTAAAGCAAGGTAATAATATTAGATAAATTAATCTGATCTCTGGATTAAGAGGCCTAGAGGCCACAGCTGTTTCTAATGTACGTAACCTCTACTAGTAGATCAGCTGTGGTATTCTACATGGATCATGATCTGGAGTGTGGTTTATTTGTGTTCACCTTAGCCCTGAGCTGCCTAAATATAACAGTGGTTCAGCTTACACTGTAGACTTACTGAACAATACATTACATAACTGAAAAGATGAAAATGCTGCATACTATTCTGATGTTAAGAGATGCACAACACTATTTGTAGTAATATTCACCCCCCCCTTTCTAAATTTTGATACAAGTACATTTGTTCTTGGTTCTCCAAATTATCCACAATTTTGAAATGTTCATACAATATGGCTGGAATATTTCAACTGATTTGATTAGTTGTTTTACCTTTCTTCTCTTCTCCCCAAAAGCTTCCAACTTCTTTTTATTTACACTGTCAAAAATCATGGAATCACAAAAGTTCCTGCAAAGAAGAGGCTTTTCAACCCATAGTGTGGGGTGGCTCTGTGCAAAAGGAATCTAACTAGTTCTTCTTCTTCCCTGCCACTCAGTCATTCTCGCAGAAACTGTCTTGGCATCAGATAGCAGATGTATTCCCCCCCCCCCAATCATGAACCTGACATCTAGAGTTGTCATGCACTGCACTCAAAATGTTTGGGTTTATAGAACCATAGAACCATACAGCACAAAACAGGCCCTTCGGCCCACCGTGTCGTGCCGTCCATCAGACCACCCTCACACTACCTAACCCCTTCCTCCCGCATATCCCTCTATCTCACGTTCCTCCATATGCCTATCCAACAAGCTCTTGAACCTGTTCAATGTATCTGCCTCCACCACCACCCCAGGCAGTGCATTCCATGCACCAACCACTCTTTGGGTGAAAAACCTCCCTCTGACATCTCCTCTGAACCTCCCACCCATAACCTTAAAGCCATGACCTCTCGTCTTGAGCATTGGTGCCCTGGGAAGGAGGTGCTGACTGTCTACTCTATCTATTCCTCTCAATATTTTATATACCTCTATCATGTCTCCTCTCATCCTCCTACTTTCCAGTGAATAAAGCCCTAGCACCTTAAGCCTCTCCTCATATTCAATACCCTCCAATCCAGGCAGCATCCTGGTAAATCTCCTCTGCACCCTCTCCAATGCCTCCACATCCTTCCTATAATGAGGCGACCAGAACTGAACACAGTACTCTAAATGTGGCCTAACTAGAGTTTTGTAAAGCTGCATCATAACCTCGCGGCTCTTAAACTCAATCCCGCAACTTATGAAAGCCAACATCCCATTGGCCTTCTTAACTGCTCTTTCCACCTGTGAGGCAACTTTCAATGAACTGTGAATATGAACCCCCAGATCCCTCTGCTCCTCCACACTGCCAAGTACCTTGCCGTTTACCCTGTACTCTGCCCTGGAATTTGTCCTTCCAAAGTGTACCACCTCACACTTCTCCGGATTGAACTCCATCTGCCACTTGTCAGCCCAGCTCTGCATCCTATCAATATCCCTCTGTAAGCTCCGACAGCCCTCCACACTATCCACAACACCGCCTATCTTAGTGTCGTCCGCAAACTTACTAACGCAGCCCTCCACCCCCTCATCTAAGTCATCTATAAATATCACAAAAAGTAGAGGTCCCAGAACCGATCCCTGCGGGACACCACTAGTCACTGCCTTCCAATTCGAGGGCACTCCTTCCACCACAACCCTCTGCTTTCTACATGCAAGCCAATTCCTAATCCACACAGCCAAGCTTCCTTGGATCCCTTGGCCTCTGACCTTCTGAAGAAGCCTACCATGAGGAACCTTATCAAATGCCTTACTAAAATCCATGTAAACCACATCCTGACTACAACTTGAAAATTTGTTTTGTTCTTGGCTTGATGATAGATTCTTAACGATACTACAAGTGGGACTGAGTTGTATAAGGAATCCAAATGCTTGGATAAAAGATGTAAAATTAAGAGATTCATACATGATTAAGGAAATTTGTAGTGAGTATTATCAATGATGAAATGACAAATGTATTTCCAAAATGAAGGGCATGCCAGGTAAAATGTTGCTTGGAGAGGGATGGGGGGGAGGAAATCTTGATTTAATGGTTGATTAAACATTTTTCCTGTACATGACTCCAATACCATTAAAAAAATGTTGGAACACGCAGTGAAACAAATTGCTGAAGGATAGTGGTGTTAAGCAGGATCATTCTAACCTCTCAAGTGGGGAATAACCAAGATAGATTGGAGGGATTTGTCTGTGACAGGCTACACTCCAAGCAGCTTGATTCATTAACTAACTGCATGCCTATAAATGTTCTGCAAGCACTGTGCAGTTTCAGATTAGTGCACTGTACTGAGATGAGTTTGAGAGGATGGGTCTTGCCCTCAACCTCTGTAATACATAGCCCTGACCCCACTGTACAATACCACCCTCTGACAATAATAAATGTCCACAATGTTACTCTGGGGAAAATGTAGACCACTTCCATACCTTAGAAGCCACGTGTCAATGAAGGCAGAGATTGATAATGAGATTCTTCATTGTCATCAATGTGTGCATGCATCTTTTTTCCATTTGACAAGAAAGGTGTTTGAAGATCAAGACCTCAAAACTGACCCAAAACCTGTGATCTACAAGGCAGCAGCATATGCTTTCCTGTAAGCTATCAAAATATGAATTGCAGCAGGAAGAGATGGTTTTGGAGACTGCAGAATCCTCCAAATCCACAGGTAGCATTAGTGTCCTGGGCTAGCATAACCCACATTTGACGGTCTGCTTGCATTTGATTAACTCTGAGTACACATTTGCATCCCAGACTCCTGACTCCAAACACAGATGCACTATTCTGAGCTCCCTTATGGGAAGCAGTTGTCAAGCGGGCAAAGAAAAAGAAATGTACAGAGATATTCCAGCTGGTAGGAGAAAAATGGGACCCATCACCTATAGCTCCACTATTTCTAAAATACTTCGGAGTACATTATTTTTTAACAATGGCCATAATGGAAACACGTTGTGTTCAGATGAGAGAATGAAACAAAAAAATAGAGATGAATTAAAGTTGGAGAAGGGTGATGCTGACTGTAAACACCAGCATAGACTTGTTGGGCTCGATGTGTTGTAAATTCTATGATTAGGAGTCCAACCTTAATCTTTTGATTATCGTATTCACAGCGATTTCAGATATTTCTACATTATTATGAAGATAGATAACATGAATGATAGAAAAATAGAGGGCTATATGGGACGGAAGGGTTAGATAGATCTTAGAGCAGGATAAAATGTCGGCACAACATTGTGGGCCAAAGGGCCTGTACTGTGCTGTAGTGTTCTATATCTATGTTCTATTATTATAATATGTATCTTATTTTGGGGAGTTAATTGATATGGAGTCAGGTAATATGTCTGAAAGATAGCTGAATGAATATCATCAGTATTTTGAATCTTTGCATTCTATATCTCTCCCTCTGTCACTGACCCGGCTTCTAATGGTTGCATGCCATTCTAGAAATGTTGTACCCTTGTGATCAAGACTTGTTAATTATTCAATTTCTTAGGTTGCAGCATTGTTGGCAAGGCCATCATTTATTGCCCATTCCCATTTGCCCTTAAGAAGGTAGCCTCCTTGAACCACTACAGTCCTTCCAGTGAAGGTGTTCCCACAATGTTGTTGGAGGGAGTTCTAGGATTTAGACCCAATGATGATGAAGTAACAGCAATAAATCAAAGTGGTGTGTGGGTTGGAGAGGAACATGAAGGTGGTGATGAATTCTGTTACATCTTGTCCTTCCTGGCAATTAAAAGTCATGGATTTGGGAAGTGTTGTAAGCATAGCCTAGTTATGTCCATGGTTGAGGGAGTGAAGATTGACTTTGTGGACAGAATGCCAATCAAGGGCTACTTTGTCTTGTAAAACATCAAGTTTCTTGACTGCTTTTGGAACTCATCCAGGCAAATGGAGAGTATTCCATCACCTTCCTGGTTTGCGACTTGTAGATGGTGAAAGAGTTTGGGGGCCAAGAACTGAGTCACATGCTCAGGATACCCCACCTCTGACGTAGCCATGGTTGAGTTGAGTTTCTGGTCAATGATAACCAACAGATATTGTTGATAAGGGACTTGGTATTGGTAATGCCATTGACTAACAAAGGTAGATGGTTAAATTCTCTCTGGGATTTTTGTGGTATGAATCTTATTCATGACTTAATATTCAGACATAGGCTTAGATGTCACTTGTCAGCCTTGCTGTATGCAAGTATTGGCTGTTTCATTGGTTGACAAGTTGAAAATGCAATTGAATGCTGTGTAATCATAAGCAAACATCCTCACTTATGACTCTGTAGTGGGAAGAAGGTCATTGATAAAGCAGCTGAAGATGGTTGCATCTAGGATGTCTGCGGTGATATCCTGGGGCTGGGTTGATTGATCTCCCACAAGCACGGTTACCTTCCTTTGAGCAAGGCATGACGCCAGCCATTGGAATAGTTTCCCTTTGATGTTCATTGTCTTCATTTTTACCAGGGGTTCTTGCTGCCACTTTCTTTAAAATGTTGCCTTGAGGTTAGGGACCAAAGATATAATAGGGCATGAAGCCAAGTGTCCTGTTGAAACTTGTGATATATGTGCTGCATGATATATGTGCACATTGGCTGTGACCGATCTTGTTTTTAGACAATTTTATCTTGTCACTAACAGCTGTGTGTTGTTGCAACAGTGCATTTGTGTAGAATGTTCAAGAGATTCTGTCTGGAGAAACCTTCCATAAGGGGGAAAAAAAACTGTCTTGACACTTTAAGCCTTTTAATGAAGTTCCCAAGTTGGTTAGAATTAATGATATTTTTCCAGTGGTTCAAGGGATGCTGAGACATGGTGCAACAAACAAAATGCTGGAGGAACTCGGCAGGTAAGGCAGCATCTGTGGAAGGATATGGACAGTCAACGTTTTGGGTCAAGACCCTTCATCTGGACTGAAAGATAGTGGGGAGATGACCAGTAAAAAGAGATGAGGGGAGGGGGTGGGAGCAAGAGCTGGCAGGCGATAGGTGGATCCAGGTGAGGGAGGGTTGTGGGCAGGTGGAGGGGGAAGTAGCGACAGAGGCTGGGAACTGATAGATGGAGGTAACCCTTTGCTGTAGAAGATGGAGCCTGGTAGGAGTGGAAGGTGGAGCATGGAACTAAAAAAGGGAGGTGGAGGGGGAAGATGCCCAGTGGGAGGATGGAGTGGGTGGAGGAGGGGAAAGAACCAGGGTGATTGGGGGATTGAGGAGGAGCTGGGTAGATCGGGAGGAGGGAGAAAATGGACAGAGGGAGAAAATGGACAGAGGGAGAGCAGTTATGGTGTCAGAAGTGCTGGCTGATGAAGCTATGAAATTTGCATCACATGCCTGATTAAAACAATTCCCTGGGAGAGATCCCTCCCAACTGGGATAATATCTGAGTGTATGCTGAGAGACGGTGAACTTTGAGATTGTTTACACAGAACATGAAACCACCTGTGCCACTAAATTCCCAGGCACGTGGTTTGTCGAAAGAACAGAGACAGTGGAAAAGTTTGTACTGTATATCAAACTGCCTGTGACAGATAAACCAGGGCACATGAAAGTAAAAATGTTTTTTGTCCTTCACTGGACACAAAGCAAATGCACCATACCGTCAACCTGTCAGCTGAGACCCAGGAAAATGCATTTTCATAGATTGCAGCCTGCCTAGAAATTAAACAATTGACTGGTACCAGTTTTTGGCACAACACAGAAACAAGGGGAATCCTTTATTTTCCTTTTGGAGGTAAATTGTCAGCAGGTAGTAATAGTTTACACATTGGAAAGATGACTTCATCAGAAATTGTGAGTCCAGTCTGAAGGAACAGCTGCTACCTGCAGTGGAGTTAACTCTAGAAAGGTTCGTAGAGATGTGCTAAGCCATGGAGCTATCCAGAGTCATGCAAGAAATGTTGGATGGGCAACAGTCGGAAGTGAATGTGGTGAAGTTTGGGACAAAGGCCAGAAAAAGCAAAGGATTGTAGATGGTGAGGTTGAGTGTCTGAGAAAGAAATATTGGAATTTGTTTATTATTGTCACTTGTACCGAGGTACAGTAGAAAAACTTGTCTTGCATACTGTTCATTTAGATCAATTCATTACACAGTGCATTGAGGTAGTACAAGGGGAAACAGTACAGAATGCAGAATAAAGTCTCACAGCTACAGAGAGAGTGCAGTGCAGATAGACAATATGGTGCAAGGTCATAACGAGGTAGATTGTGAGGTCAAGAGTCCATCCTATCATACTAGGGAACTGTTCAATAGTCTTATAACAGCAGGCTAGAAGCTGTCCTTGAGTTTAGTGGTACATGCTTTTGTATCTTCTGTCTGAGGGGAGAAGAGAGAATGTCCGGGGTGGGTGGGGTCTTTGATTATGCTGGCTGCTTTACCAAGGCAGCGAGAAGTATAGACAGAGTCTGTGGAGGGGAAGCTGGTTTCCGTGATGTGCTGAGCTGTGTCCACAACTCTCTGCAGTTTCTTGTGGTCCCGGGCAGACCAGTTGCCATAACAAGCCATGATGAATCCAAATAGGATGCTTTCTATGATTAAAAATTGGTGAGTGTCAAAGGGGATATGCCAAATTTCTTTAGCCTCCTGAGGAAGTAGAGGCACTGGTGAGCTTTCTTGGCCGTGGCATCTACATGGTTGGACCAGGACAGGCTATTGGTGATGTTCACTGCTAGGAACTTGAAGCTGTCAACCCTCTTGACCTCAGCACCATTGATGTAGACAGGAGCATGTGCAACGCCCCCCTTCCTGAAGTCAGTGACCAGCTCTTTTGTTTTGCTGACATTGAGGGAAAGGTTGTTGTCATGACACCATGTCACTAAGTGTCTGTCTATCTCCTGTATTCCGACTCATCGTTATTTGAGACATGGGCCTCTATGATGGTATTATCTGCAAACTTGTAGATGGAATTAGAGCAGAATCTGGCCACACAGTCATGAGTGTATAGGGAGTAGAGTAGGGGGCTGAGGACACCAGTAGGGGGCTGAGCCTTGTGGGGCACCAGTGTTGAGAGTAATTGTGCTGGAGGTGTTGCTGCCTATCCTTACTGATTGTGGTCTGTTGGTCAGGAAGTCAAGGATCCAGTTACAGACGGAGGTGTTGAGCCCCAGGACTCAGAGTTTGATGATGAGTTTGCTTGGAATTATGGTATTGAAGACAGAGTGGTAGTCAAGAGACAATAGTCGAATGTAGGCGTCTTTACTGTCTAGATGTTCCAGAGATGAGACAGAGTGTGTGATGTGGATTAGAAAATCATTTCTTAAAAGCAGTGCACAATGGAAATATCATTGGAAATCAATGGAGTGGACAAGAAATGTTATGCAACATACTTCCTATCTATCCACTTGGGAAATGTTTTGTATCATGCTGCATCTACCTGTTGATTGGATTGCTTATGCCTGCAACCCAGGGGTTGAGAGAGACTGCTGTATCCAATGTATCATTCGGCTAGTGAAGATTTCCCCCAATTCTGAAAATTTCCTTGTACGTGGAAAGGAGCCAGGACCAATGCGGACTGCACTACCTGTACTGATGGATGAAATGCTTCTTCTGCAGTTTGACAAGGCTCAGTCCAACATCTGAAATTTTACAACTGCATGTGTCCACTTGGCACCTCGTGCATACATCCCTGCTGATGTTTACAAAGTGCATGTTTGTCTAAAGAGGGGAAGGAAACACCGTTCCAAAAAATAAATTGTAGGTATTTGATAAATATAATTGCACAGTTAAATAATTATCTCCCACTATGAACGAAGGCAAGGAGTAGCCATGGCACTTTTCCTTTAGATCAGAGTAGTGATTGCAATATGTGGTTAAACTTTTCACTGCTGCCCTTGAGTCACAATGACTAAATGAGAAACTCGCCAGGGGATTATGCTAACTGAATGATGAGGTCATACAGATACACTTGTGCCCTTTCATTATTGTGTTACAAATAAGCCAATTTCCTACTTTCCGAATAGTTTCTATTTTACAGTGACACTTTACTGCAGATTGAGTTTTGTGGTGATCTCTTTGGGCTTTGACATTAAATGATGGACAGTGATTGCAGCTCTGGGACTTAAAAGCAAAGTATACAGGGTGCCTGTCTCTTTTATCCCTCCAAACTAATCAGCCTTGTGTTTCATCTGCTGTCTTTGAATCTAAGGGATCACAACATGTGCTTTCCTCTCTATTTGTGAAATAACCTCTCCAGCTTTTTTAAAATAAAAAGATTTTGAAGGTGATGAAATAGCAAGGTGACATTTGATGCAAAGTAGGTTTATTACTGTGCTGGGATCTGCAGAGCTCTTAGATAGTGACAAACAAATGTGTTCTATTGCAGGTGCTCATTAGCCCTCCGCACAGCTAGATCTCCACTTTGACAATGTGACATAGAACAAATTATTGATAGAACTGTCTTTTTGTGGTTTGAGTTAAATTTAAGTTCAATTACAAACTTGAAAAAGGAATTTCAGTTTTAAGAATTTTAAGAGTGAATTTTCTTTCAGTATAACAATGGTGGAGAAATGATGTGATTTTTCAGAGTTTATCTTGTCCTGTTTGCATGAAATTTACAACACTGAAATGGCCACTCAGCCCAATGGGTCTATGCTGGTGTTTGTGCTCCAGTAATTTCCTGCCATCCCTCTTCATTCAACCCCCTATCAGCGTCACAGCAATAACTTTTATTCATATAGCATCTTCGTAGAATAGTTGAATATCCTTGGTGCTTCAAAGGCTTTGCTGGACAGAATCTATGATGAAACCATTTAAGAAGATGGTAGGATGGATGACCAGGAGCTTGATCAAAGATAGACAGAGTTGGGGATCTGCATTTGAATATACATAATACAAAACCTGAATGTTCACACTTTTGGGCTTTCCACTGAAATGATTGAGTTTCTGGAAGCCATTACTCAATGTATTCTATGCTGCCACACAGTATAATAATTAAATAATTTAAATGTTTATATAAGGCACATTTTTGCATAGAAATTGCATTTAAAGATTACATTAGGTGCATTAAGACCCCCCCCCCCCCACTTAAAGATTGACAAGGATCAGTAACTATAATCTAAAGTATTCTTTCTTTGAATACTACTCGTTGCCAAAGAATTCTGACTGGAGATCCTAGCACTGTATTAAGGAGCAGTTCAAAAGTGGAGAGAAAGGGAATTGGGGAGTGAATTCCAGTTCTGAGTTCAGCACTGCCAATGGCCAAAGACCAATCAGTGGTGAAATGATGAAAATGTGGTTTGCAGAAGGAATGAGGATCTAAGCATTGGGGGACATTACAAGGATGGGCAGTGTTGAGGGGGCTTGAAAGCAAGAATGGGTATTTTTAAAACTGAGGTGACCATTAACGGAGAGTGGGTGTAGGTCAGCAGGTGATGGGGGAAGAGGACTTGTTGCAAGTTAGGACATTGGCAGCACTGTTTATGGTGAGGAGAGTTGGGGAGGTCAGCCAGAAGTGTCAGAGTAGTCGACCCTGGAGGTAACTGAATGGAGAGGATTTCAGCCACAGATGAGCTGAGGAAATGGCAGAGTCGGCTGATGATGTATTGGTGGAAGTAACCTCTTGGGGTTGACGCTGAAATCAGGTTCAGGTTCCAAGGCTGTGATCTGTCTGGTTCAACTCCAGACAGTTGCCGGGGAATAGATGCGTACAGTTGCCAAGGAATGGAGATTGTGGTGTGGACAAAACACAATGGCTCCAGTCTTTCCAAGAGTTGGAGGAATTTCTGCTCATTTAAACCTGAATGTCGGACTCTAGGTCTGATAATTTAGAGACAGTAGAGGGGTTGAGAGAAGTGGCGATGAGTAGAACTGGTTGCCATTAACATGCAAACTTCATCTTTCGGGTGGTAAACTTGTTTTCCTTCAAATTCAGGCCATTTTCCTCCATTGTCTCTTGCATTCAATATTCTTACTATCCTCTCTGTAAAGGGTTTCCTGTTATCAGTGCATTTTGGAAATGGTGTGTTTCTAATACCATATCATACAAGCTTCTGGCTCCTCTTTTCTTCCGTAGCTACTTATTGAAATGTGGTTCCACTTTATTCCTGCCCCGGCAGTCTCCAGCATATCTTCTTGTGTGCTGAGGTATGGTTTCATGCCACTGCTAAGATACTGGCAGCTATTTGCCTCTGACAGCAGTCCCATTGCTCTTCCCACAAGCAGGCTTTGTATCCCTCCCCTGGGCCAAAGCACTGCCACCCTGGACCCTCTCAGACCAGTTTTTTGTGGGTATCATAACACCACTTCCCATCATGTGGCAGAATTGCAAATCTCGCTAATACAAGCGCAAGTATTAGCAAGGAATTTGAAATCACCTTCCATTTGGAAGGCCTGATGTTCTTCATTTTTAATTTGACTGTGTGTGGAATTCAAGCACAAATTCCAGCCGAACTGTCAGGACTAGACATGGAATCCACTACTTTAATACCGTGCCACTCCAAGCCCAATCAGGCTCCCAACCATTGGTCCACATGAAGGGGCTTGACCCGAAACGTTGACCGCCACTTCTCTCCATAGATGCTGCCTGACCTGCTGAGTTCCTCCAGGTTTTTGTGTGTTGCTCCCAATCACCAGCCCTTCCTTATCCTGACATCTGTCCCGGAGGCTGTGAAACACACAAAACTACACTGCAGCTGTTCATGCTACTGTAGCTTTCATTACTGCACCACACTATGACACTATAGTGCTCCTAATAGCAAATACATCTGCTTGTATGCTGATGTTTACAATGCTGTATCTTTAATTCTCCACCCCACACTCCCAAAAACACAATTTCCCCACTGTGAGCACGGGCTTCCTAAACCTACTAAAAACTTGACTTTTCCATCACATTTCTCAGTTTATAAAGATTACATTTTTGTGAACTATTCATGCGACCTTTTGTTTAACTGTGTTACTATTTGAACTGCAACACAGCAAATACATTGGTTACTATATTGGAAAGAAACTGTCTTGCCCTCGCTGCTAAGTAATACGCTTGCATTCTCACTGAGTTAGTCATTTTGTGTTGAGAGGCAATGATTTTAACTTTGGCACAAAGTCATCAGACTGAAAACAGGATATTTTAGTTAGCAGTAGGATTTTTTTGTTTTTTTGAGGGTATATTCTTACAATATCACCTCCTGTGAACTGCACTGGAACTATAACCATTGCAAAGCAACTTTAAATAAATTTCCCAATGATCTGCCTGAACATTTTACTTTTCAGAAAATAAAAGCTGCTGGCACATTTTTCTGTACATTCTTTACTAACCTTGTTTAATTTTCATTTAGGCGTAGCTTGTAAGAACAGAACTCTGCTTGCCAGACTTTGTGGGATGGGAATGGAGGGAAATACTATTAGTTTCGTCTGGATCTGCCAACTCGGTACCTACATGTTACCTTGGATGAATTCCACTTCCTTTGATATTCCAATTTCTGCTATTCCACAGCACGACTTGTAGTTGTTGGTACTTGTAGTTGTTATGGTCAAGTCATTTTCATGTCTGTCCAGCAAAGATTGAGCTTTTATTCAATTTTAAATTCCTTGTAAACTTCTGCCTTTTTGGAACAGCCAGGGTATTACGATCTGAGTCAGCAATACATCATACGTTGAGAGCACAGAGCTAAATTTAACTCTGCCTATTGGTGGGAACAGCCCAAAGTCTGAACTGCTGCATGACCCCACTTGCCACTGTTCCTCAGGTCATTTAAACGGTGCCCCATGTGACTGCCTGAAGTGAGTAGAGGTCTTGTTATATTATGCAAATTAAACCATGACCTTGAGTTCCATGGAGTTCAAACACTTTTTGTTCCCCCAATCGCTGGCCATTCTTGATTCAGGCAAGAAATTGCAGACTCTTTTGAATCTTGGAACTGTCACACCATTGTCAAAATTTGATTCTTCCTCTGCAAGGACATCTTGCCTCTGCAAGAACATTACATTTTCAGAGAGTGAAACAATACTGAAAAATAATTTCCAAATGTTGCTGTAGTTTCTAGAAAGGGCCAAATCAGATTTTTGTTTGTGCTTTGCTCTGTCTTTACTAAATAAAACCAAGGATTAACTTCTCTAGAGACTATTTCTCCTACATGTACAGAGCAATATTGTGTTTAGCTGAACCAAGAAAAGCTTTAATTACAGACAATATTGATCCCAGTCGTATTCTGCTTCCATAATGCTTTCACAGTGCCTTGGGGAAGCTCAAACTGTTTGAATTGGAGCTTGAGTAGCTGACCCCAGTCCCACAGGACCTGACCAGATGACTTGGATCAGTTCTATCTTCCATGGGGCAAGCCAGGCCAGCCCACCCGGGACTTTATCCAGGCTGGTTTGACTTGGTGACAGCAGTGTTAGACCCTCGGCCAGTGAAAGGACAAGGATCTTGACTCGGGCTAAGGGGATTATTTGTGTCGGTTTTCAAGTTTGCTTGGTGTCAGCATCGAGATGTCTCTTCAGCAGGGGAGCAGACAAAAAATGTTGTCCCTGTCTACTTCCTGGGCATCAATGTCACGATTTCCTCTGCCACAGTCGGGCAGTGACACCAACACATGGTGAGGTGAGTGAGGGACTTGGAGTGCGCTTTCTGAGTATGGGTGTCCTTTGGCTCTGTCAGAATCTGGGCACAATAATTTGCAAATGCCTTTGGATCAAGTCAGGTTGGGGAAACTATCAAAGGAGTCAAACTTGGGACAGGTTTGGCTCAGCCAACGGTGGGTTATGTTTTAAGATATGCAAGCAAACCTCTAGGCAGGACTCCACCTTAATATCATAACTTGTTCATTCTTGTGCTGGGGTAATTCAGAATCCATATGAAATTAACAAATTATGCAAAAATTGTATGCACAATAACATCAGATTGGAGGTATTGTGCTCCCAATGTTCCATTCTACTGCAGAAGTGGTTATAGCTGTGTACTCATTGTAGTGTACAGATGTGTGAACCCATACCACCCCTCTAACATCCGTAATCCCTGGATTGGATCTGATCTCACTCGGGTGGGTAAAATAGGTCAGATACAGAAGTCCAATGCAATGCTCTTTTAGTAGTTTATTATACCACAAATACCAGCATGTTATCCATTTTTTAAACAACATGCCTTTTGGGTTTAAATACCACTTGCATGCACATTTTTCTTTAATTCTCTCAGATTTCAAACATCACTTATATATGTGATCACTTGGAGCAGTCTTTTTTTCCTGTGTGTATCAATGATCAAATCAATCTGTAGTTCCCCTGACAAGTTGCTAATATTTCCCTTTTCAAGCACCCTTTTTAGAATTCCAAGCTCGTGCATATTACAGTTGTTTGATGTAACTCTTTTTTTATTATTGCAACTGTTTGTGTGTTGAGTTCTTAAATTGGCTGATTTAATGGATTAGTCCATTCATCTCAAGAAAATCATCCCATTTGACGTTTGACTGTTGTCACTAAAAAGATGATCGATGAAGGAGAAAGTTCTGGACTTATCAGCATTTTGAAAGGTTAATGATAACTCGAGTATTTTTCAGAGGCCGTGGGGATGAAGCCAGATTTGCTGGAGCTGTGTTTGCTACCTGTCATGTTGATATTCATCTCTTATTAACAGCTTCGCCACAGGAGTTGTATGAACAGGACAGAGTTGAATGTGGACAAATTCATGTTGTGGTGTGCTGGCTACTTTACCCAATTCCTTGGTTCAGGTTTTCAGAAAATCACAATACTACAATTAGCATACAGCTTGTTGCCTCATTAATATCAGATTGTTTTGAGTTAAATGTGTTCTTGCTTCAGAGTTGGCTACATGTGTAACTTCCTAAATCCTGTTACCAGAAATTTCAAAACACCCTCCTCATCTCAAAGAAAATTTAAGTATTACAAAGGCTTAAATGTTTTCTTTTAGTTCTCTGTACATCCTGATAGGCTGTGTGGATAATGGGGACACCTTGCAATGTATTAACCATTGAACTGACAGGAACACAGCAACCAATTTCACAGAGGGTCTCAGCCAGAGAAGTGTGATGAATAGTTAGCATTTAATGATTGAGGGATAAATATAATTTTGGACATCAGAGAAACCCTTTTGCCACACCCAACCCCTTTCAACATTACTAATAGAGTTGTATCGCTCAGAAACAGGCCCTTTGTCCTGCACATCCTTTTTGCCTAACTACACTAATTCCATTTGCTACATTAGGTCTGTATCCTTCTATGCCTTGCCTATTCAAATGCCTGTCTAAATGTCTCCTAAACATGGTGATTCCGCTATCTCCTCTGGCAGCGAGTTCCAGATATCAACCACACTCTGTGTACATATTAATTTTTTTATAAGTAATTTCCCCCTCAAATCCCTTTTTAAGCATCCTTCCTCTCACACACCCTCGTTTTTTTATATCCCTATCATAGGAAAAGATTCTACCTATCTATCCTATCAGTGCCTCTTATAGTTTTATACAGTATACCTCTATCAGGTCGCCGCTCAGCTTCCTTGGCTCCAGGGAAAACAAATCCAGCCTCTCTAATCTCTCCCCATAACTAAAGTTCTCCTTTCAAGTAAATATCTCCTCTGCACTCTCTTCAGCGTAACTGTGTCCTTCCTCCAGTGTGGCACCCAGAACTGTACATAATACTCCAAGTGCGATCTAACTAGTGCTTCGTGAAGTTGCAACAGTATGTCCCAAATTTTATATTCTATGGCCTGACCTATGAAGGCAAGCATGCCATATCGTCCTCATCAACCTATCTAACTGTGTGTTGCCACTTGCAGGAAACTATGAAGTTGAATCCCAAGGCCTGTCTGTTCATCAACATTCCATAGCATCCTCCCATTTACTGTGTATGTCCTATCCCAATTTGACTTCCCAAAACTCATCACCTCGCACTTGTCCATTGGTCCCCTCCATATCACAGAATTTTACTTCTGCCAGAGAGGACCAAATGGGGGCTGCTGCTTTTAACCTCTCAACCAAAAGAGAGTGTGGTATGTTCTGAACAGGAGTCGCAGCCCGGGTTAAGCCACGAATTCTGACTCCAAAGCAAGCGTGCTGCCAGTGAAGGTACAGGCCATGGTCAGAGTTTCCATCTTGTAATGTATTGAGATGCACCTGAAAATAATAAATAACAGGAGAGATGGGGCAGTTTCTCTTGGTACAATATCACTGCATCGGCCACTAACCATGTACTAGACCTTGCACATTTAAATCAGATCTGACCTACCTCTGGATTGGCATACTCTCCGCTGCACAAATGTTTCAATGAAGACGCGCTTGACACATGAGATTAAAAGTTATGGGTTTTCATGCTCTAAGTAGGTTTTTCTTTAATATTTCTGTTTTTTAACAGTGCAGGCTTTTGTCTAATGTTGATGGTTATTTATCACACCCACCCAATTTCAGCTTACCATACCATCATGAATTTCAGAAACTCTCCGTACAAAGAACTGTATGTTTTGTACTCTGCTGTGTAGCTGTCATTGTAACCTGTGATATATACTTGTGACATTTATTAATCAGTCTATTTGAATTCAGTGCCAAAAGCAAACAAAAAATGACATTTCCTCAACTACACTGCAAAGGTACTTAAAGCCAGTTCTGACACATGCTGGTCCACCGCTCACAACAACACTGCCAACCTGGTGTGGTCCTATCGCTAAGCTGCTAACCAGTCCCAAAGCACATCAGGTAAGGCTGTCATTTCCTTATTCTGGATGTGATAATAGAGAACTGTAAAACCTTTTGTTGTCAGATCATGGTGAATAACTGCATTAAACCCACCTACTTTCAGCTGTTTCCACCACAACAGTAGTGACGATTGCTAGGGTATAAATCTTCTTTTTGCCAATTTTTGCTGTTGCTACAGCTCCTGCAGGCTTAGCCACCCTTTGCCAGCCCCGTCTGACTTGGTTCATTCACCGTCAGTCTCTGTCTAGTGTCAGCATGTGAAGTTCTCATTGACTGTAACTAAGCTGGGCCTGAAGCTTCAGCCACAATGTGAATCAATACACCATTAAGCCATGCGTAACACTCTGCAAGAGCTAACTTGCCTGGAGCAAATACAAAGTATAATGTAAAACAAGTGAATTAGCAGCTAGATCACATCCTTGTGGGTTAATAAATCTGGTTTGTAAACTATATCCTATATTGGGTTTGATCTTGGAGGAAGGGCTTTGTTGAATGTTAAAACTGAGCTGATGTGAGCCTGAACAGTCCCGATGAACATGCAATAACTGTCTGCAGGAGTTGCACAAAAAATGCTTCTTCATAGCTTGCAGTAATACAGGTTCTGACAATAGGCAAAGGGACAGCGATGGATATTAGAATGAATTGAAACTGGAATAAAATGCAGGAAAGATGTCTGATGCTTTATTTTCTGAACAGTTGTGTGCAATGGCAGTGGGTACAGTGAAGGAACAGGGAGAAGCCACTTCCATCAACACTCATCTGTAAATCTACTGTTGCTGCTGTAAAGAAAGCTGAACTGTTTGCAGATGATCTACTTCATCTTCAGATCCCCATCACAACTGTAGCCAGTCTTGGCCAATTCAATTCACTCCACCTGATACCAAAAAAGTAGTTGAGATTACTGGATACAGCACAGGCCATGGAATCGGACAACATCCTAGCTGTAGTGATCCAGAATTAGTTGTGCCTCTAGCCAAGCTGTTCATGTACAGTTGCAATACTGGCATTTGCCCAGATTTGAGCTGCTCACAAAAAGTAGGAGTAATCCAATCTGGTTAATTGTTGCCTGATGAGTCAACTTTCAAACATGAGCAAAGTGTTAGAACTGTTAGTAACAATGCTATCAAGTAGGAAGTATTCAGTAGGTCAGGCTGCATCTGTGGGAAGAGAACACTTCGTCAGAACACTTTCAGTTTCAGACTCTCAGCATCTGCTTTTTTTTTCAATGCTATCAAGTGGCATTTAATCAAAGATAATCTACTTACTGAGTTTGGGTTTTGCCAGGGCCACTTAGCTGTTGTGGCCATTACAGAGACTTGGCTGTCGCAAGGGCATGATTGGCTGCTTGATGTTCTGGGGTTTAGATGATTCACAAGGGATAGGGAAGGAGGTAAAGTGGTGGGGGGGGGGGAGTGGCATTGCTAATCAGGGACGGTATCACAGCTGTAGAAAGGGAGGATGTCATGGAGGGATCATCTACTGAGTAGGTGTGGGTGGAAGTTAGAAACAAGAAGGGAGCAATCACTCTGTTGGGAGTATTCTATAGGCCCCCCAATAGCCATCAGGACACCGAGGAGCAAATAAGTAGGCAGATTTTGGAAAGGTGCAAAAATAACAGGGTTGTTGTCATAGGTGACTTCAACTTCCCTAATATCGATTGGCACCTCCTTAGTGCAAAAGGTTTAGATGGGGCAGAATTTGTTAGGTGTGTCCAGGAAGGATTCCTGACACAATATGTGGACAGGCTGACGAGAGGAGAGGCCATACTGGATCTAGTGCTAGGCAATGAACCTAGTCGGGTAACAGACCTCTTGGTGGGCAGCTTTTTGGAGATGGTGACCACAACTCCCTGACCTGACAGGGATTGGAGCAGATGATACGGGAAAGTTTTTAGTTGGGGGAGGGCTAATTACAATGGTATTAGGCAGGATCTTGGGAGCGTAAATTGGGGACAGATGTTTTCAGAGAAATGCACAGAGGAAATGTGGAGGCTGTTGAGGGAACACTTGCATGGGGTTCTGGATAGGTTTGTCCCACTGAGACAGGGAAAGGATGGTGGGGTAAAGGAACCATGGTTGACAAGAGAGGAGAAATATTTAGTCAAGAGGAAGAAGCAAGCATACTTAAACTTTTGGAAGCAAAAATCAGGCAATTATAAAATCAGGAAAGTTATAAGGTAGCCAGGAAGGAACTTAAGAAGGGATTTAGGAGAGCTAGAAGGGGACATGAGAAGGCCTTGGCAAATAGAGTTAAGGAAAACCCAAGGCATTCTACACATACTTGAGGAACAGGAGGACGACTAGAGAGAGGGTAGGGCCGCTCAGGGATAAAGGGGGAAACGTGCCTGGAGGTATACTTTGCTTCAGTATTCACTAGTTAGAGGGACTTTGATGAATGTGAGGTCAGTGTAGAACAGGCTAATGTGCTGGAGCATGTTGAGGTTAACAAAGCAGTAGTGACATTAGGATAAATAAGTCTCTGGGACCGGACAGGATATACCCCAGGTTACTACAGAAGGCGAGGGAAGAGATTGCTGGGGCATTGACGATGATATTTGCGTCCTCTCTGGCCACAGAAGTGATACCCGAGGATTGGAGGATGGCAAATATTGTTCCTTTTTTCAAGAAAGGTAATAGGGAGAATCCTAGGAATTATAGACCAGTGAGTCTTGCGTCAGTGGGGGGTAAGCTATTGGAGAGTATTCTTAGGGACAGGATTTACAAGCATTAGGAGAAGCATAGTCTTGTTAGGAATAGACAGCATGGCTTTGTGAGGGGCAGGTTGTGCCTCATGAACCTAAATGAGTTTCTTGAGGAGGTGACAAAAGAAATAGATGAAGGTAGAGCAGTGGATGTGGTGTATATGGACTTTAGTAAGGTGTTTGACAAGGTTCACCATAGAGGGCTCATTCAGAAAGTCACGAGGCATTGGATGAGGAAGTGGGGGGGATGGGTTAGTAAGTTTGCGGATGACACGAAGATCAGAGGTGTTGTAGATAGTGTAGAAGGTTGTCCTTGGTTATAGACAGGATGCAGAGTTGGGTGGAGAAGTGGCAGATGGAGTTCAATCCAGAAAAGTGTGAAGTGATGCACTATGGAAGAACAAACATGAAGGCGGAGTACAAGGTTAATGGCAGGATTCTGAGCAGTGTGCAGGAACAGAGGGATCTTGGGGTCCAAGTCCATAGATCCCTCAAAGTTTCCACGCAAGTTGATAGGGTGGTTAAGAAGGCGTATGGTGTGCTGGCTGTCTTCAAGAGACGCGAGGTAATGTTGCAGCTCTATAAAACTCTGGTTAGACAACACAGAGTATTGTGTTCAGTTCTGGTCACCTCACTATAGGAAGGATGTGGAAGCTTTAGAGAGGATGCTGAGGAGATTTACCAGGATGCATTCTGGATTAGAGAACATGTCTTATGAGGAAAGGTTGAGTGAGCTAGGGCTTTTCTCTTTGGAGCGACGCAGGATGAGAGGTGACTTGATAGAGGTGTATATAATCATGAGGGGCATAGATGGAGTGGACAGCCAGCACCTTGTTCCCCAGGGCGGCAATATCCAATACCAGAGGACATCCATTTAAGGTCAGAGAAGGAATGCTCAGGGGAGATGTCAGAGGTAGGTTCTTTACACAGAGAGTGGTGGGTGCCTGGAATGCACTGCCGGGGGTGGTTGTAGAGGCTGATACAATAGGGACATTTAAAAGGCTCTCAGATAGGCACATGGAAGTAAGAAAAATGGAGGGTTATGGGCTGTGCAGGAGGGAAGGGTTAGACTGGTCATGGAGCAGGTGTTTATATAGTTCGGCGCAACATCATGGGCTGTTCTCTGTTCTAGCTCCACACCTTCATCACGGCTTTGGTCCAGACAGAATTCTAGAGGTGAGGTGAGAGCAATTGTCCTTGACATCAAGGCAGCACTTGATTGGATGTGGCATCGT